>NW_024582075.1:12821425-12894136 GCF_017639235.1 Corvus kubaryi
TTGCTACCGACTGTAGCACTGAACCCACCCGTGCATCTGTGGGGGCATGTGGGACCCCATGGAGCTGGGCAGGGACGGTATTAGCAGTCTGCCCGGAGCAGTTGATGTGGGTGCTCATTCATCTTTTTTTGGCTAAATACAGCCAATAAATCTAGTTTGTTGTTCCCTATCCATTTATTGTCTCTCAAATTAAGAGATGCTTGCTTCTCCCACAATGACTTGCTCCTGTGCTTCAGTTAAATCGTTATTTTCCCACTGGCTTATTAACTGTGGTGTGATTGAAAAAAATTGATCCCTGGAATTATCTGGAATAAAACAAAAAGCCAAACAAACCATCTCTTAGACTGAGCTGGGGATGCACAAGATTCTTCTGCATTTTGCTGTTCTGAAGTGCTGAAGATACCTACCGCACCTTTAACTATTGACAATGACAAGAGGCGCTAACAGTACCTATGAACGGGTATGAGAGGTCTGTACAGTGACACCTTCCTTGATATTTTCCAGCTTTTGATCCACCATGTGAGAGTATTGTTTCAATGAAACAAGATTAATTTATTCCAAGTATAAAGTAAGGCAAATAAAAAAGAAGTCCTTACTTCTTGATTGTGTTGAATAGTTAAGTCCAAATTTTCTTTTTTAGCTTGAAGAAGTTTCCATCTCAGATCTAAAACGGCATCCAACTCCAATTCATTGCTCTTCTGTAGCAACTCACATTCCACATTACGTAAGCTGCAAAATATTGTTGCTTTAAAAATCATAAGCATTCCTTTTAAGTTTTAATCATCCCTTATTTCAATTATCAGATTTTGGACGCAAAGCTCTATACATTCACTTAAGTAAAATTATGCCATGCAGTTGTCATGCTACTGTTGCTTATGTAAACTATGAGAGATGTAGCAGCAGGAACTTAAATCAGATATGCACTTCGAATTTCCCTAAGTCAATTTAAGCACATAAGTTTTTAATTATGTTTCATTGTTTTTATTATGGATCCAGTAAACTTCCAGGATGCCAAAAAACATCATTCCAATAACATACATTAAAATGACTAGCAGGTTTCTGTTTGTCTCTGCAGTAAGGCTCATTTTTTAACATGGATTACGGTCTCAAAAACATCACTGTCATAAAATGAACTCATACATGTGGAATAAACCTCACTCTTCACATTTTGTTTTCAAAGATATATACATCTAAACTACAGACAAACAATTGATCACAAACAAAATACAAACTAAAGGTCTACTCCTTTAAAATATTGTTATCTTATTTCTATTATTTTTTCAGCCAAAAGAAAATCTACTTGGCAAGTAACAGGATTCACCTCTGAGCATCACAAGCAATATCAAAATAATCAAAACAAGTTTTAATGTAGAGAGTGAAAAACTAGTATAGAAACACATATTTAATCAACTAGCTTAATTATCTTACAATCAATTATTATAACTTCAAACTGGAAAACTCTTATTTCAGGAACTGAAAATCAGTGTTCACATTATTTGATACAAGTCATTTTTCAAATTGTTAAAACTGTGTAAGTATGGTTGTAATAACCAGTTGCTCCACACAAAAGTGAAAGTTGTCAGGGCCACTAATATAAATTAAACTGTAAAAAAAACCATGATTAAATTAAACAAAAAAATGGCGTAATTTCATGCAGAGCTGAAAATACTAAAATAGCTTACCTTAGTCTACATGAAGTCTTAAGTATTAATTACAGAAAGAATAGTATAATTAAAATCCAGTATACTGGGTTTTTCTAAATATAAAAAATTACCACCTTACTCCTAGATTTATGTACAAGCACCATTAATATTTTTTACAACAAGAACATTTATCTTATGATATGTGTTTTCTCAAATAAGTGACTAGCACAAATGTCATCAACAAGGGGGACAGTATTCTAGATTAAATGTAGCCTTTTAAGACATTAATAACAACAAATGATGAAATTTCACGTTTTTACATGCAGCCTACAGATATTTTATAATTTAATAAATTCTGTCAAATCTTCATTTAAAAACAAGATGGACTTCATCTGTGTGATCAGAATAATTGTATGCCATCAGTAATTGTTCCACAGAGTGCCATGCACTTAACACATTTTATATTTTTAATAAATGTAGGAGATAAGGATCATTAAAATCTGTATGTACTGCAAGAAAACCAGTGGCACATTATTAGCTTTCAGTATTTACTACGAGACCCACACCCAGAGGAACCAACACATCTCAAAGGGCAAAACAATCAGCAACGAGGTAAGTAAAATACCATTATTTTAAGCAACTCTTAGCTAATGCAGTAAGAAGATAGAGTGGTAAGTCATGGAGGAAGTAAGAGGAATCTGAACAGTGAGAGTGATGCCTTTTCGCTGGTCCTAAAATTATGAGCCAGGCACAGTTAGATGATAAAAAGGGGTTATCTTTGTAAGGATCCTTAGGTGCACAATTCACATATACAATCTTTATATGATTAGCAAATTAGCATATCTGACAAAAATCCCCAATTGAAGACATAAGTGGTGAGGTAAATCCCCCCTGTTCAACCCTCTTTGAATTCCCCCTCTTTTAGATAGGAGTTAAACTTTGTTTATGAAAATGTGTCTTGGAGAGCTAGTTTCAACCTTGGCTTCCCCAAGATTCTAACCTTGGACCTCCAGCTTGGAGCCGCTGGGGAATTTATTTTGTCTTTCTGTCTAATAGAGTAGATAAAATGCTAGCTACGAATACTATGATGGGCTACAGAGCTACAAATATATGTGTAAAGAATACAGAAAATATATAAAAGAAAAAAAGGCAAGAATGAATTCAGCATCAAGAGCACCTGTAAACTGTATAAAAGGTTGTTTGCGGACATCATATAATAGGTTTGGAAGACCTTTGTTTTCCCATGGCTAGGGAAAAGAGAGATGAAAGAAAGCAAGTAGTCTTATTCAAAGATGGTAAAAGAAGCATCTATCTCAATTAAAGACAGCCAAAAACTTGGTGGCACCAAAGTTAACAAAGCAGAGGTTAGGGGAAAAAACAGGACTCAAACTGAAAGCTAAGGAGGACTAATGCAAAGAGCAAGGATTAAGAAAAGGGTAACCATTTTGATAGTTTGTGGGCAGTGGGGAGGTCATTCTGCTTACTAAGCCTGATATTTAATACTTCTTGTAAGGAGAGCACATGGAATGTAAGCAAGGGAACAACTACTTTTTGAATAGTAATTAAAAAGAAACACCTTCAAATCTTTAAGCAAACTACCTTGGTTTTTATGGCAATCAGCTTTAAAAAAAGGTTTTCCTTTCAACTCTTCTATTAATTACCCAGCAAAAAAAAAAAAAAAGAGTACACTGAAGATACATGCACACTAAAACTCACTCAGAGAAAAATTAAAACTATGTGCTTAACTGGACCAGTAGGGGGAAAAAACAGCACCACAAACAAGTTACGTGACACCACAAGTCATAGCAAATTAGGGATGTTATAGAAATGAAAGATGTCCATAAGAGCATTAAGATGAACAGCATAACAGTAAGTACTGGGAGAAAAAAAGCATTAGAAGTAACTTCCTATGCACAGCTCCTAAACTTACAATATTAATAGTAAAAACTTATAAAGCAGAAAAGCCTATTTTTGTTCTTATTATAGAACCACATCAGCAACTAAAAAAACACTGACAACAAAACTGATGGAATATTATTATGTTACCTCTTCATTATTTTATTTGTCTACTTAAACATCTTCAAACAAAATAGGGATTACCCTTAATTAACCACTTTATTTCTGTGATATTTTCTTTAATCATCACAGTGACATCAGCACATGCAGTGCTTTGTGAAAGCTTCATACCTACTGAAGAAGAGTCTTCTTTCCCTATTCATTTACAAGTAGAAGTGCTACAAGCATGAAGTTCTTGGAAGCTTAAGTCACAAAATCACACAAAATCCCTGGAAAGTTTCAAATCATGTATGATTTGCAGTCTAAGGAATTCAGAGACTGCTTTGCACTTCCATTTTCACATACTCATAGTTCATTGATCATTGGTTTTGAATGAAAATATGTATTTTAGCAACTAGACCTTTTATCTAAGACATCATTTTTGGTAGTACCTTAAGACTATTTAAGAAAGCGTATGAGCAGGTGAAATAGATTTTGAGTTCTACATCACCAAACACTCAAAAATTCACATTCACGTCACAAGTCAGCTAATCACAGTCAACAAAGAACATTGCAGAGAAACAGTTTTCACTAGCTTTCCTTCAGTATTTGGCTGAAACTGTAATTTTGTATCAGAGAAACTTTCTTTCATTTACTATGTAGCAGTGCAATTATGCTAAACTTCTGCAGTTGAAGAAGTCTGCAGCCTGACTTCCTGACCAAAGTACCTACTCGTGGCATTTTGCTACTCCTATACAACCGGCAGTTTTTTACAATCAGATGTTAAATAGTGACAAATAGTTCTCACAGTTAAGATAAACAGGATGAATTAAAGTTTACTTTAATTGTGCCAAAGATCAAACATGTATCAGGTTAACAAAAAGAAGAGCCATGTGCAAGACTAATAGCCAACCTCTACCTCCATAGCTATTGCAGAAAACCCTTCTGGAAGTCCACGTCATTGCTCCTAAATGGAGACAGAAACTACCTCTGCCATGTTTCCTATGCCTGTGTGAGAATTTTTGCACATCAGATGGCCAGTATGCACACCTGTAATGATGGAGTGACTGCTACCAAAAATCTGGTAAAATAAAAAACTCCTTAACACCAAGGTAGCATTAAGAAGCAGGCATTCTTTATTCAGCCAGATGCACAAGGGGGTAGCTCCTTCTAAAATCGGAAAGTTTCTGTTTATTTACTGTATTTTACATACAAATTCATTGATCATCCCAGAATAAACATGCATATGATAATCATTTCCCTGCTACCATTAATATATTTTCCCTCTCCTTTACGCACGTGTTCTTCTGTCCTGGGGGTCTCTCTGGTAGTCCATAGTGGTCAGGGACAGCAATGTTACAGAGTCAAGCTGGCAGGGCACAGGGGCTGGTGAACTTACAGTTCTCCTTCTTACACAATGGGCATTGTGCAGTTCCACAGGTCAGTGGTTTTAGGAGAACAAGCATTGTGTTAGCTCACCAGGTGTAGACAATTTATCATCTGATAACATGTCAACATTAGTGGACAAAGGAAGGGCTACAGATGGCACTTATCTGGGCTTCTGTAAAGCCTTTGACACAGTCCCCTACAACTGAACAAGCTTGAGAAGTGGACCCATGGGAATCTCAGGAGGCTTAACAAGACCAAGTGCAAGGTGCTGCACCTAGGTCAGGGCAACCCCTGGTGTCAGCCCAGGCTGGGGGATGAACAGATGGAGAGCAGCCCTGCCAAGAAGGACTTGGGAGTGCTGGTGGAGGAGAGGTAGGACATGACCCAGCAATGTGCCCTGGCAGTCCAGAAAGCCAAATGTGTCCTGGGCTGCATCCAAAGCAGCGTGGGCAGCAGGGCCAGGGAGGGGATTCTGCCCCTCTGCTCTGCTCTGGTGAGACCCCACCTGCAGTGCTGCATCCAGCTCTGGGGTCCCCAGCACAGGGGGACATGGACCTGTTGGAGAGAGCCCACAGGAGGGCCAAGAAGTTGATTAGAGGGATAGAGCACCTTTCCTACAAAGAAAGGCTGAGAGAATTGGGATTGTACAGCCTGGAGAAGGGAAGGCTTCAGGGTGACTTAACTGTGGCCTTCCAGTACCTGAAGGGAGCCTACAAGAAAGATGGAGAGAGACTTTTTACATGAGCATGTAGTGACAGGACAAGAGAGAATGGCTTTAAACAGAAGGAGAGTAGGTTTGGATTAGATATTAGAAAAATCCTTTACTGTGGGAGTGGTAAGGCACTGGAACAGGTTGCCCAGAAAAGCTATGGATGCCCCATTCCTGACAGTCAGCTCAAAGCCAAGGTGAATGGGGCTCTGAGCAATCTGGTCTAGTGAAAGGTGTCCCTGTCCAGAGCAGGCAGTTGGAATTCAATGATCTTTGAAGCCTGTTCCAACCCTAGCTATTCTGTAATTCTGGGATCTAATAACTGTATTGACATGGCCTAGTTTGCATATATCACAGCATATCTGGTTCTTCTTCAGTCTGAATTACGTAATTTCAGGGATCTAGAAAATAAACCACAAAATCAGGAACTGTATTACTAGACTTAAAAATACAGAAACGAAGCTCACCTTCTAGCTTCTGTTACAGAGTAGTTGACTGGAGAGGATGAACTCATGATGTCCAATAGGTAGATTTTAAGTCTATAAACTCTGGAGAATGAATTGTTGACTGTATATACGTTTACTTGACAAGCTCCCAAGATGATTAAAATCTGTAACAGAGACATGCTTTAGTTTAATTGGCAGCATACTGAAAGAATCATTTGTTAATACTCACAAGCAGTTAGAAAACAGTGTTACTACTATTTGAACAATTACCAACTACAATTTTACAGTTTTAGTCAACTCTGAGAATTGTACTTCTAGTCTCCTAAGCTTAAAAACTGTAGATTAATATATAAATATATAGAAACATAGCAGAATAGCCCCTGCCAAGGTTTTCTGAATATCAATAAAACTATTTTGTTTGCATACATTGATCCTCTATCTCATAAGACTATTACAAACTCCATTTCTCTTCAAAATAATTCTATTGAAGATAAATGTGTATACTATGATTGCATGTACTGTCTGATAACAGCCTTTAACACAGCAAGTTTTCCAAGTGTTTCATAAACCTAGAATAATCTATTTGAACATATTTTTATTATATTAGATAAAACAGTAATATTTAGGACTATACAGGAGGAATATTAAATTGAACTATAACTCCACTCACTTTTAGAAAAAAATCATTAGTGTTACAATAAAAAAGAAATCAATACAGACAATATATTTATAATCCAGACCTTAAAGAAATCCATTATTTACTTCAAGTTGAACTACAAACTCATTAATGATCTCTTTTCATTAATTAAAGCAAGGTAACATGAAACATCAGTTGTATTCAACAGTCAATAGTAATGACCCATAAAGGTTTATTTTTGAACATGATAGCAGATGGACATTCATATTAAAGTCTAAAACGGGACACTAGCCTGGACTCCATCTTTACCATCCCTGGCTTGCAGCCACATGTTTACAGAATCATAGAACATGCTGAGTTGGAAGGCACCCATTAGAATCATTGAGTCCAACCCCTGGCCCTGCACAAGACACCCCAAGAGTCACACAACGTGCCCAAGAGCATTGTCCAAATGCTTCCTGAACTCTGTCAGGCTGGTGCTGTGACCACTTCCCTGGGGAGCCTGTTCCAGTGCTCAACCACCCTCTGGGGTAAGAGTCTTTTCCTGATATCCAACCTAAACTTTCCTGACTCAGTTTCATGCCATTCCCTCAAGTCCTGTCCCTGGTCACCAGAGATAAAGGATCAGTACCTGCCCCTCCACTTCCCCCTGTAGATCACAATGAGGTCTCCTCTCAGTCTCCTCCAGGCTGAACAGACCAAGTGACCACAGACATTCCTCATAAGCCTTTCACCTCCAGACATTTCACCAACCTTGTGGCCCTCCTTTTGCTAATACTTTAATGCCTTTTTTTATATTGTGGTGCTCAATGGCAGCACTTGGTGTAATATATTAATAAAATGATGATTTTATTCAATCCAGTTGCTAATAACCTGCACTAAAAATATGGAGAAGAAAAAAATACATTCATGCTTCAATCTATAATTTTAACAGAAAATGTAGAAAAAGAACCCTTACTTTTAAAAACTCTGAGTTTGTGATTCGGGGTTTTTTTGTTTGTTTGTTTTGCTTTTACATAAAAGCAGTATATTAATAAAGAATAGCTAGATGTATCCTTTGCAATTTTTAACGTCTATCCATGAGAATTCACCTTGGTGTATGTGTTCATAAGACTCAAAACCCAATAATTACCATGCAACAATCACTCACACACCTAGAAAAAACAACACAGCTTTCTTTCCATCTCAAATGAGAAAACAGTTGAAAACTTCATTTTTAAAGTATGGACAGTAGTATAATTTCTAAGGACATATTTAGTTCCATTAAATTATTGGCGCCTTGCACACTGAAAACTTTAACTTTACATGAGAGAAGAAAATCTTGACAGACTACCTGTAGTACTGTACTCAACAAAGATTAATTGCTTGGATTAAAAAAAAAAAAAAAAAGAGGTAGCCTGGTATGGGAAACTATACCTCTGTCAATTGTGCCAAATTTTCACATTAAGACATGGCTCTGAACACTAAGAAACTAGTTTTTCATACCACCCTTTTCTTAATATTTATTGCCAAAACATATATTTCGCTTTATACCAAAATCTGAATAGTAGAAAAAAAAAAGTGGTGCAACTAAAATTTTCTCAGAAGTCTCTTTTTTTTTTCCTCCAGAAGAATTCACAATCACTATCCAACAAATAGCTTCAGCAGGAAAAAAAATCTGTCTCAAAACATAAGCAAAATCTCCTGTGATATATCCACACCACTTTGAAGTTTTAGAACCTTCTGAAATTACTTTTAAGTCTTTTAATTACTTGGGGGGGGCGGGGAATACCTAATGACTGTTTTCTGGGAATGCTAATGATTTGGAATATACCACATTTCTCTCTAAGATACACATCCATAGGTTACTAGCACACAAATGGATACACTCCAAAAGCACGCTATTTTAATTCGGAAAAAAAATTCAGGCATGGAGTGGCTCATAAGAGCCCCACGATTAAACAAAACAGTTAAGTTTTTGCTTGAGGAGGCAAAACATTCGATGGATGTCACCTACAAAACTTGTGTCATATTCTCCTCACGAACTACTGAATGTGCTTAACTAACTTTATGAAGGCCATTGATTTAGACTGGAGATGGGAAGAAATTCTTTATTGTGAGGGTGGTGAGGTACTGGAACAGGTTGCCCCATCCCTGGAAGTGTTGGAGACCAGCTCTGCGCAACCTGGTTTAGTGGGAAGTGTCCCCGCCCACGGCAAAAGAACGGAACTGGAGGATCTCTACGGTCCCTTCCAGCAAATTAATTCTAACCAAGATGTACTAATTTAAAACACACAAAGCCAGGCGGAACTACCACATCTGTGTTGCAACCTATAAAAGCTCACCAGCAGTTGTTTCGGCTAGCGAGTGGGTTTTCACTAACGCAGGCTGAAAAATTTTAAGCAAGCCAAAGACCAAAGCAGCAGCATCCCTTTGCTCCGCTGGCCCCGTGGTTGAGCGCACGCCGCGCCGGCGGCTTTGGCGCTTTACCTGGCAGGAAGGGCCGGGAGAACAACGTCAGAACAGAGCTCCAGCAGCAGCAGCAGCAGCACCCCGAGGCCGCTCCGGGCAGCCGAGCGAGCGCGGCCGCCGGGAAGCGCGGCGCGGTTTCCAGCTCCCGCCGGGATGGGAGCGGCGGCGCGCGGAACCTCGTCCCAACGGCAACTTCCGGCAGCGGCCGGACGTCATCGGCGGGCGGTCCGGCAGCGCCGCCGCCGCCCACACCTCCCACACGGCCCGCACAGACACGGGTTAGCGATTCTGAATTCCAGAAATGTAACAGGCGTGTAGGAAACTAAAATGACCGACTGGCGTGAGAGCCAGATTGAGATGTGGATGTCCTCAAATTCGGGGCAGCACATCCTTCACTCAGATGATCATGAGAAACAAACAGGGAAATGATCTTGAGAGACCATGGGACAAAAATCACAGCAGGGTGGATGAGGGAGACTGGTAACAAAGTTATCATTCCCCTTCTGTTCGCCTCACTGCACAAAGGGAAATGTTCTTCGAAACATCTCAACTGAGAGATTTCAAGACCCACATGTAAACATGTATGATGTCAAACAACAACAGCATAAAAGACTGAGTGAATAAAATCCACCCTACAATATCCTAGGAAAGTGGATAACAGTAGTAACATGTCAGTGAAATATCCTTCAAGGTACAAATTGAAGTTTTAATTAAAAGAAAAAAAAAAAAAGCTCCATAATATTTTCACCCTCTAAGGTAAAGACTCAAAACTTAATTTCTAATTTCTGTCTTGATTTGTATAATTGGCTTTTACCTATGGTTTTTCTGCTTCTCCATCATGCAGTTATTCTAAATGTCTTGTGCCAAACTAAATAAGTTCTTTGCCCAGGTTCACAAAAATAGATTTCATCATGTTGCAGTTCTTTTAATAACAGCATGGTTGGGGTTTTTTTGATAAAAATACAGATTGAAGGGGACATCCTCTCTGCTGTTGTCTGATAAGTAGTCAAAAATTACTGTGATGAAAAATGGCCTTAACTAATGCAAAAATTTAAATTATGTGATAATATGAAAGGAAACAGACTTAACATCATGTTTGAATGATCCGATAGGTTTTGGCAGTATAAAAACTTGGAAGATTCTGAACCAGTAATACTAGCTTATCTGCCCAAAATGTCCCACACACTGTTTTTCACATTGATTCACAAAAATTACTTTAGATACAATACTGTTGCTGCGTGCATGTAGTCAAACAAATACCTTTCCTTCCTCCCATACTGAAAAATACATCTCTTATACAGAACCATAGAATTATTAAGGTTGGAAAAGACCTCTAAGGTCATTGAGTCCTACCATTAACCCAGCACTGCCACAACCACCACTAAACCATGTCCCTAAGTGGTGCATCTATATCTTTTAAACTAAATACCACCAGGAATTGGGACTTTTGCCCCAAATGGCCATTCATTTTTACATAGGAAGAAATATATTTTAATATATCAACGATTTTCTATTTTTTATGAGAAAGTTGGTGCCAGGGATATGAGCTTTGCCACCTCCAAGAAAATCAAACAAATTTGACATATTTAAGCCATCAGAAAATTGCAGCTTGTTCTTGCTTAACACAGATGGTGTGAAGTTTTTACAGTTAACATTTATAAAGCAACATTTTGCATTTACGGAGGAGAGAGCCTAGAACAAATCACAACTTGCTCTGTGGCAACTGCAGTGGGTGTTTTGGGCCTGACTTGAGTTTCAGTATCAAAACTGAAAGTGGTAAGATGATTCTTCTCACAAGGACTCGTCTTTATGTTCCAGTAGCACAGAGGGCAGCTGGCAGAAAACTGACCTGGAAAACTTGCGCATCAGCCCACACACCAAGAACTTGAGCACAAGTGGCTACGGGTCTGCCCCTAGCAAACAGTGTAAGGAGTAATTTTTTGTGCCAATACTCTTACAGCTTTCTACTGGTTTGGGCCTCCATTGTATGGCACAGACAAAGTATACAAATGACTTGCAGGTGGTACTGTGTGGGGCCATCGCATAGGACTAAAGCCACAGAGAGCTGATGGGCTACTTTTTGATGCAGAACTCGAATTAGATACGACAGGCAAGCTGTAAGAAAGAAGTTCGTGGGTTTATAGCTGGTTTTGAGGTCTTCTCTTTGAAGAAAGGTATTTGTGGGGAGGCTGGCAGTGGCTGATGCACTCAGCAAGGAGATCAGCTGACACAAACAGGAGAGGAGGGCACAGTGGCTTGAAATGCTAGGTGAGAAGGAAGTTTAATACGGGTTGGTAAACAAGCCTGGAGAGAACATATGTGGAGAGGACAAGGGGAGTAACATAAAGTCTAAATTAGTAGCAGTTCTAGTTAAAAAACAAAACCAACCACCAAACCAAAGAAAACCTCCACCAAACCCAGGAGTTAATGGCGACTAAGTAACAGGTAAGGACTCTATTACAGACTTAAGAAAACCGTGGATTGTTGGATGCTGGGGGAAGTCAAGACATCAAGCAAGTGGCTGAGGAGTACCCGAGCAACACGGGCAGCTTTGGGGCCGGCAGCAACACGGGATGAGACGCCCGGGAAGGGGACGGCTCTCTAACAGAGCTCGCGGGGGCATGACACACACAAAGAGACCCGTGGGACAGTCGCACCCGCCCGGTTTGCGAAGGAGGATGGCGATCATTAACCACGCCAGCCTGTCAGTGGCTGGGCAGGGCCCATTCGCCCGTATACGTGGCTGGCCTCAGCTCCGCTCCCGCCGCGGCCGGGGGCGGTCTCACAGCGGCGCCGCTGCAGCGGCTGCTCCTCCTGCTCTTTTCTTCTTTCTCGGCCTCCTCCGCTCCCCCAGCGGCGCCGCGGCCGCCCCGCCCCCACCGGAGGAGGAACGAACCACTTTTACGACTGTGGGGAGAAGGAGTGAACGAGGCTTTCCCCATTCCTTTCTCCAAGCCTGCCTCGGGTCCGGCGGGCTCTTGTCTCTCGTGGCTGCCTGAGTTCCCTCAGGCGTGGAGGCGGGAGCCGAGCTGTCTGTCTTACGGCGGGGCGCGCCGAGTCCCCGCCGGCACGCCGGAGCTCCCCCGCCGCCCCGGTGCGGCGTGCCTGGTGGTACCGGCCTGCTGGCGGGAGGAGGCGGCGCGGCCGTATTTCCCGCGGCGGGCGGCGGGCCGGTCGCTAGCTCGGTTGGTAGCGGGGAGCTGCAGCGCCGCTGGTGAAGTGGCGGGCGGGCGGGCGAGCGGGCGAGCTGCGGGGAGAGAGAGAGAGAGAAAGGGGGGCGACGGGGGCGAAATAGAGAGCGCGCAAAAAAGGGATGGAGGAAGGAGAGCAGGGCAGGCGGAGTTTCTTTTCCGCGCGCCCCCTCCTTCCCCCCCCCCACCCCCCGCAGCGCTCTCGCGCCGTCGTGCTCGTGTGCGTGAGGGGGCGAGTGGCCGGTCGGGGACGGGCGAGATGGGGACAAGGCGGTGGGCGGCTCTCCTAGCCGGGGGTGGCCTGGCCCTGCCCGCAGGCGGGGGCTGGGGCTGCGGAGTGCCCAGGGGGTTTCTCTGTAGGGGTGAACAGCGGGCACGGCGCAGCGCGCCCCAGCCAGGGGCCGCCCGCCCTTGCTGACGTGCCCTCTTATGTGCCCTTTTCTATGCTGCCCCGGCCTGGTGTGATTATCCCGGCAGTGAGCGGCTCCTCGTGTGCCTGGCCGTGCCTCGGTGGTTGCTGGAAGCGCAGAGCCCTTCCTTCTTTCAGCACGGCCCGCCTGGCGGCAACAGGGCGTCACGTCGGTAAGAAAACATGAGCCGAGATTTCAAACCCGGAGACTTGATCTTCGCCAAGATGAAAGGTTACCCCCATTGGCCAGCCAGGGTAAGGCTCCCCCTCCTCCCCCTGCCTCGTTCTCTGCGGGGTGTGCTCACACACCTGTGTTGAGCGGCGCTTTCTGCGTCGCCTCCTGTGAGGGAGGGCACGGCTGAGCTCGCGGGGGTAGAAGCGGCTTTGCAGTCACATTGCAAATCCGTAACAAGTAGCCCTCTCAAGCAGTCATTACTCGTCCTAATTTGTGTAACGCGGCTTTACGGAATCAAGACTGCTGTATGGTAGCGTGACACTGGAGCAGTGCAGGCCCCTGGAGCTGTACAAAAATAGTGTCCCCTAGTAACTGCTCTTTTTTGGCAAAAGAAAAACACGAATTTATAGCAGGATTCCTCCTAAGTGGGCTATGTCTACTGTGCTTTCTGATAAATAGGATAGCGTGTCCAGTCTTTTTTTGTGTTCTCTGTGCTCCCGTAGAAGAGGCATGCCAAGTTCTGGGACTGCTGTAGGTCATTTGTGGGATGTGGGAATGGATGTAGAAAGGTATTTAGCTAAGATGCTGACTTACGAATTGGTGTTCTTTTAAAGTTTGTTATTCTTTTGGTAGTACTTCAGATTTGGGCTTCCACAAGTTATCAGGTCAGCATAATGGTCCAAAGTGTTGCTGTTGCTTTTGCTTAAGGACGGGCAGTATGTGAACAAAATTGAATTGTGCCTTTCACCTGTAACACATGATAATCTCTCTTTTTAAAAAAAGTCATCATGTGAAAAGTATTGCTGTAAACTGAAAGTGTTGTAATTTTCTATTGTTGATAATACTGGTTTTCATTCTGGTGTATTTTTTTTACATACTGTTCAAAAGAGATCTCAATACCTGCTTTTACTTCTCTGTAGCTATTTTTATTCCCATTTTAATGCTTAACTTTTACATATTTCCCCCTAAACTGTTTTTGATTGTTATTTGATTTGAATTATAATAGTCTGTTTTTCTTAGGTGGATGAAGTTCCTGATGGGGCAGTTAAACCTCCTATGAATAAAATGCCTATTTTCTTTTTTGGCACCCATGAGACGTAAGTCCTTTATATTTCAGTGTTGTATTCTTTTCATTCTAAAATGCTGTGACAAAAAGTTATCTTCTCTGAATGTAGTGTATTTCACCCTATTGTATTTATTAGAACATCTTCCTAAATTGATCTCTTTTATCAAGATGTGCTTCTCTAACATTTGCTTAAGCTGTTCAGGTGAATGGTAGACCATAACACGTACGCTTTGCTCATCAGAAGAAAAAAAATTGTACCCACAGTGGTGCGGCTGACTGGTTTTACTTTTTTCTGTAATGAGTTTTAATTATAGGCCGTATATCCTCAAAATTCTCAATACTGTATTCTCAAAGAACGTGAAATAGGCAAAATTTGAGAAACATGTACCGCCGTTGTTTTTGTTGCGGTTTTTTTTTTTTTTCTGGTGAAGTTTTGGGTTGGGAACGGTGTTGTTTTTATGAGATCTGGAGAGAGATGAGGCAGTGAAGTTAGCTTCATACCTATCGATCTGCAAACTACTGATCTTTGGATACTTTGAGCAATGTTTTGCAGTGATACAGTATTTGCTTTGAGAGACTGTATATCTTCCACTGCTGAATTTAATAGAAAATATTCTGGGGTGTATGCAGTTCTGTCTTTCTGAAAATGACTGTTACTTTATAGCATGACTGATTTGGTTACTGTAGATTTAAGACATCATCAGATTCAGTGCTCCATTTGTTGTTGGCATTGTTAAAAGAAGCCCAAGCAATTAAAACCTATATTGGTGTGCTTTTAATTACTCTGTTTTTCCTAATAAAATGGCAGATTGAAGTTGTGTGCACAAGTTCTCCACTTCTCACGTGTTGTGGAAAGACATTGCTTTTTTTTATCTTATTAACCCTATTGAAATTGCTTTAATCTGGTACTTTGCACCTATCTTTTAGTAAGCCTTGCTCAGACAAGATACATTGCCCTGTTGAATTAAAGAGCAAGCTTCCTCTACTCTTGACATTACTCGTTACTACTATTTTTTTTTTAAAGTGATTTCTGTGATGAAAAAGATTTCTATGTACTTGGCCCATGTATTTTTTTTTTAGCTGATCTCATCTTTCAATAAATCTTTCAGTGACTAAATTTTTTTAGTTTGGTTGAGGTTTTTGTGTGTGTGTAATTTCGTGGATAAAGGAGAGTTCCTGGAATTCGATTCAAGGTTACAAGGTTTGTCTTGTCCATTGTTTTAATTATGATTTTAAATATGTTAGGTTACCTTTTTTTTCTTAAATTTTTTCACACAACTGAACTTTCTCTTTGGCAGCTGCAGTGCAATACAGCTTTGGTTCTGCCATTGGTGAAGTGTGTGTCATTCTGGATTGCACTGGGGTTTTGTGTGGTTGTAAGTGAGTTCAGGAGTGCATGTTGAATGTAAGGGAGATGGAAATAACTTCTTACCTAAAGCTTTAAGAATACCTGTGCAAGTTTTAAGAAGTTTTATGTACTGCTTCAGATTTAGCTTAGGGCTCCTAAGAGATGTTTGGGTGTGAAAGGTTTGGTGACTGGGGGCTTTTTCATACTTTGCATGAGTAACTTGAAATGTCTGTTCCTCACTCCGATGTAGTTACAAAATAAAGTTTTGCTGCCATCTGGTTTTTGTTAGGCTCTAGGTTACTACATTTCAGAAATCCACAGAATTCAAGAGAAACTTCCTGCCTCTGTTTCACACACATTGCAATGTACAGGGTGTTCCATGACCCATGTGTCTCCTGGTGTTTTTTAAATGTGTTGCTTATCTTAAGTTCTGTAGAGTGGTAACAGAGAAAACTTTTATAATTCTTGGCCTTACATATTCCTTACAGCAGATACCTGTGAATAACAGTAGTAAGGAACAGATCAGGTGACAAAGGAGACTGATGTTCCTTGGCATGTAATTTTGTTTAGGTTTTTATTTGTAAATAGTGACTTCAGTGATCCATCAGGAATTATGTAGAGTTAACAATTCCTTGCATTTTTTTTCCATGGGAATTAAAATAAATTTGGTAAACTTGTTCTGTGCCATGCTTCTCACAGTTAAGACTTGCACATGTGTGCAAAGTTAAACACTGTACCTTCAGCATTTTAGTAGGCTGTATGTGTGCAGTCTGTCTTACTGTAAGTACTGGCAACTCTGAAAACCCACATAATCAGTTTATCACGCTAAAAAGTCCTGTGTGAAGGATGATGTTTTGGGGCTATGTGGATGTTTACAGCAGGAAAAAGGAACCATGCAGAAAAGGAAAGCAAGACTGGCTTGGGAATAATTCTTACTTGGCTTCTAGAAATAATACTCTGTTTATGAAATTACTGTAAATAAGTATTAACCTGTACTTTGCAGTTTTTTGTTTTCTCTTAAGTTTTGTAAAAAAAGCCCCAACTGAACATGTTGCTATGTGGGGAGAGTAATAAATGGCTACTGTTTTAGTAAGCACTTTGTTTGGATATGTTGTGGCAGTAGGTCATACCAGTACAAATTTTGTTTGGTCACAGACAAACAGGTCACACTGAACTCTAATTTCTGGACTTTATGTATTAGTGTATTCTCTTTTCATTCAGTTTTTCTTGTTCTTTTTTTCTTTTTTGGTACATGGGGTTTAAACTGCAGGAGCCTAGTAAGCCTCATAACTATTTCACAGTAGCTGTTTTCTGGTGTTTTTCAATGCCTGACAATAGGGGCCAAGGCTTAGAGACTCTGGAAAAATGCGTTCTTTCAGAGAATAGGCAAGAAAAGAGGCAATGTTTTTCCTGGTTTTGTCTCTTCCAATTGCTCTTTCTCCCTCCCCATCCTTTTGGCTTGTGTAAATACGCTTTGCCAGGTGCATGTTTCCCACACTGGCTGAATCCTCTCTAACTATCTCTTGCCAAGAGGTAGGTGATTTCCAGTCTAATCTGACAGTGGCTTATTTAATACTTGGTGCACACAAATGAATATTTATTGCTGGAGTAGAAGATGCTTAAGCTTTCTATGAGATGCTGTGGGTTTTTTCCCCCTTCCTTTTAGTAGAGTGTAAGTCTGAAGTAGCTGCTTTTTTTTAAGGATAATGAAGGAAATGGTGGTGTGGAGCTTAGAAGTATCTGTTCAACTTTACCATGAGCTGGTACTTTAGAAAGCAAGTATCTGCAACTTTTCAAATAGTTGGATGTAATATATTTGTAATAACACGGTCATGTCAAGGCATGGGTTGAAACTGAGACCGTACAACTGAAGTGTGGTCTTTCTCTGTTAGCAGCATATACATTGGTACAGTGAAATCCTAACTGTGAAAGGCCATGAAGGTAGAGCAGAAATGAAATAGTCTTTGATGTTCTTCAGCGTAAACCATAATATTGGTTCTCAGTAACATGGTATCTCGTTTCCCCAAGTCTTAACTTGTAGATGCTAATAGTGAATACTGTGACATTTTCATATGAGGAAAGCTAGTAGGTAAAAGCTTTAGTTTGACAGGTTGCAGTAGGGATAGGAGTGGTTTTTGTTTGTCTGGAAAAGATATACAGGCAGCATCAAGACTGTTCCAAAAGTATCTTAAAAATAAAACAATAATCATGTTTACTTCATCAAGAGAATGACTGGGGGAGAAGCTTAAAATAAGAAAATCTTTATTGTTTAAATTTCATAAATCAAGTTGTGAGGTCCTGTTGTCAGACCCTGAAAAACTACTGAATGCTGAATTAATTACATATTTATGTAGCATTCTTGAAAAGATGGGGGCAGTTAGTGTATTCAGGTGATGTTTTTTCACATCCAACACAATAAAAATATTAAAGAAAGCTTTATTCTTAACATTTGAGCATGATGTTCTTTTGTAAGGAAACAACTGCTCTTTCTGTTTGGTTGTAAGCTTAGTTTTTAATTGATGCAGTTCACAGTAGCTGGTTGACTTGTTAGCTGCACTCTTAAGATGCAGCAGTGAGCGTTTCTTGCCCAGATACGGAATGCTTTGGGAAGGAGGGAAGTCTCTGTGTGGTGGTAGTAATGGAAACCTTGGGGTGTTGCAGGCCAAAGTTTAAAAAACTAAGGACTAGCGGAAGAGTAGTAATGAATTTAACCTTTAGTAACACATGGTGCTTACTTCTTTGAAAATACTAACCAATTAAAATCCAAATTTTGTTCTTTCTTTCCTTAAGGGCATTTTTGGGACCAAAGGACATATTCCCTTACTCAGAAAATAAAGATAAATATGGCAAACCAAATAAAAGAAAGGGTTTTAATGAAGGGTTGTGGGAAATTGACAATAATCCCAAAGTGAAATTCTCTCATCAGCAGGTAAGCTATGCAGACTACAAATCTTTGTTGCTTTGGGGGGAGGAGGGGAAAGGCAAGAAGTGTTTTCCTGACACAGAGGAATGACTTACTGCTCCTGTTTAACTGCAGCTTAGACAAAATTTCATATATTCTAAAAATTTAAAATACTGTTTATTATTTGTGTCTAGTATCAATAGCATAAAAAGAGATGGAGGTTGTTTAACTGGAGATACATACATACTTATGACTATATATATTCCTGAAATACTTAACTTTGTGACTGTGTTTGAAAAGTGGTGGGTTTTTGGGGTCTCAGTCACTCTACCCTCTGTATTCTGAAACCAAATACCTATGTCCACAAGTATCCTTGTAAGATTTCAGTACATGCTTTCTTAGTGTGCAGTATTAATACTGTCCCTGCCCACTCAGTGGGGTCCCACATGCCCCCACAGATGCACGGGCGGGTTCAGTGCTACAGTCGGTAGCAAAGAGTCCAGAAGGGCATTTGGGTGCGTTCCGCCAGGAGCATTCATTGCTGCTACACTGGCGAAGGTTACAGAGGCAAATACAAACATGGGCCCAGAACTCACAGTTTTATGCGGGGCTGGGGCAAAGGCGGGACTTGGGAACGGGGTTCAGTGGGGAAGCTCAGGGGGAGTGAGGAGGGGGTAGAGGCTGACAGCCAACCGGGGAATCCAAACTGGGATAGATTAACAGAACAGAGCAATGCATCCTGGGAGAAGCCTTTTTGGTCACCCTAACAAGAAGTGGTTCTTGTGTTACTCGGGACTTGTCTTACTGAAACTCTCTGTCCCTTGTGATGTATGTTCACCGGCCACCACACAGTATTTTCATTCTAGCAGTTGGAAGCAATGCGATGTTTGCCTTTTAGCCCCTGTCACATGACTTGATTCAATTTTTGTCCATCAGTAGTTCCTTGCTTCTTGTCCTTTTTGTAAGACTTCCAAGCTTAAACCAGAACTATGCAATCCATAAAAGGACCCAAATTTAATATGAAGACAAATTCTCTTACTCATTTTGTCTTTGCTTGCTCTGAACATTCTGTAACTTTTAGTTTTGTTATGTACACTGAATGTATACTGACTTTGGTTACATTGGGTCTTCTAGGCAATGCTGCAATAATAAAAAAAAGAATTGCTGTTTTCTCTTTTTATTTGCTGCTCTTACACAACATGCCAGGTTGCCATTTTAGCACCAATGAATTCCTGCTTCATAAGATAACCCCAAGTTACTGTGTTTCTAGTTTGAAGGAGAACATGGAAAAAGATGTAAGGAGTTTCTGAAGTATTGTCAGAAGGTGATGTATTCCAGGTGTACACTTTCTTCTTTGGGATATGGAGAGATGCTAATCCTCATATCACAGTGCGAAGGACTGTAGTAATAAGAAACAGATTCTTTCTGCTAATGTATGATACAAATTGATACACCTTATCCTGACAATTGAAAAGAGGTGTTCTGTGGGTGGCTGAGGTAATTGTAAACTATAACTTGTGTGTTACCAGTCATTCTAACTAGGTTGAAATTTGGGTATAAATAATCAACAGTAAAAAGTTTGTCTAATATTTTGTTTCACTGCAGAAATCTGTCACTTCATTTAAGCAGTGCTTCCAGTAGCATCAGACATTCCTAGATACATCTCTAATTGGAAGAAGACACAAAACATGTTGCCAAGAGATAGGTTTTCTTAGTGTAACAGCTTTTCTGCAGTATAGTTCTTTCATCTTTTGAGTTCCATTCAGGTTCTTCAGCTTCAGCAGCAGCATCACTTTTCACACTGTCTTTCTTGGTCAGGTTCTGTCTAGAGCCATTGGGTTGTTCTTCACAGTTTTTTCCCTATTTTTTTACTGAAAGGAAAGAAAAAGCTTTTTTTTCCACCGGTCATATTTTAAAAGTGTTCCTCTAAGTGAACCTTAAAATTACTGGAAGAAGAAACTTTCCTTAGTAGGAATGGTTTAACTGGAGTCCTCCATCCAGTTCTGGGCTACTCAATACAAATGGAGGAACATGAACATACTGGAAAGAGAGACCCATGAAGGGCCATGAACATGAGGGACTGGAGCATTTATGCTGTGAGGAGAGGCTTAGAGAGCTGGGACTGCTCAGCCCTGGTGAACTTATGTGGAATCTCTGCAATTTATACAAATATGTGAAGCAAGGGTGCAAAGAGCCTGGGTCAGACCCTTTTTAGGGGTTTCTGGTGACAGGACCAGCAGCAAGGAGCATAAACTGAAACATAGGAGGTTTTCTGTGAATATAAAGAAGATTCTTTTTTTTTCCTATGAGGGTCACCGAGCACTGCTACATGTTGCTCTGTGAGGCTATGGAGTCTTCATTCTTGAAGATACCTAGAAGTCTTCTGGACATGGTCCTGGTCAGCCAGTTGTGTGTTTCCCTGCTTGAGCAGGAAGATTGGATCGGTTTGAATTACAGAAAGAATGCAGTAATGCAGTAGATTATGCAAATTTTCTTCTGAATTTGCCCTTTAACTTTAGAAGGCTTTCCTTTTGACAGTCTTCTCCTTCCACCCTGTGCTAGGTGTTATTAAAAGCGAGTTTTACTTGGAGCAAGTCAAGCCCTTTAGTCAGCTTTTGTTCTTACTTGTGGGTAGTCCTTGTTGGTGCTATTGGAGTACATCTGCAAAAGGCTTTCTAGATGGGACATCTTGTAAAATAAAATAGGACACAGTAAGTGTTACTTAATCTGAAAAAAAGCTGCCAGTAAGGATGTACTTGGATTGTTTCTTTGAGGCATCTCTGAAAATGTCAGGTCATTCAATCATGCATCTTTCATAGGGTTTTTTTCCAAAGCACTTCCTTTTGAGTTTAGTTCTTAAAGTATGATGTCACTGTTATGCCAAAGATTTTAGATGAGATGGAGCAACCTTCTGCTTTTCCAAGAAGAAAAAAATTGTAGTATGATAGTTGGTTTTTGGTTTGTTTTCAGTTGCTTTGGCTTGTGCGTTGAAATGAGCCTTCTCTTTCCAGTACTTCACTCAACAGTATACAATTCACAGTGCTGAGACTTCAAAGGCATCTTATTTCATGTTCTGGTTAGTTCCCATGGTGTTTGGCTGTTGCAGCTTTCCTGTTCACAAGGATGTTGCCATATTACCCTCTCCTCAAAGCTGGGGAAACACGTGCATATATTTTCAGCCCCTACTAATAAGGGAAAGATGCTTATCTACTTGGTGAGTCTCTGTGACTGTCATTTAACAGCTAAGGGTTTTTTTGAGGGGTAGGACTTCTGGGTATTTTAGTCAGGGAAGGAGTGGATGTTTAAGTGTATAATGTCCTGGTTTCCCTTGGGATAGAGTTAATTTTCTTAGCTGGTACAGTGCTGTGTTTTGTATTTCGTATGAGAATCCTTTTGATAACACTGCTTTAGTTTTTACTAAGTAATGTTTTCCTTGGTTTAGAGTAAACATTCTTTAGCAACAACTAAAAAATCTGTGAGTTTTGAATTTGATTCTCATACTAAATACAAAACGCAGCACTGTACTAGCTATGAACAAGAGACTTACATCTATCTTAGCTGAACCTGGGGTTGCTGGGGAGTTTATGGGGAAGCTGGTATTTGTTTTAAGGGTAGCAGAGTGCTTGAAATCAGCTTCTGAGGCTCCAGCATCTTTGCCAAAAAGGGGTATAGTATAGGCCGCAAAACATTCACATCAGGGAATTTGGTGCAGTTTAGTCAGTTGCCATATGCTTTTTGTGGCTAGTTCTGGTAACAAGAAACAAAGACAAAAATAAAAGAGTTGGAGAAACATGCTTCCCTCTAGCGACCTCTGCTCTTGCTTTGTTAGTCCCCAGTGTCCTCTCTGCACGTTACAGTGTGTCCCCTGGGTAAGACAGTGGTGGTATAGGAGAAAGTCAGGTGTGAAGTAGTTACTTTGTTTTTACTGTTCCTTGTTTCTTACGCAACAACTGCGGTGTGGGCTCCTCCACGGCCTGCAGCCCAACCCTGGCGTGTACCTTCTGTCTGCCCTCTGCCAGTGCTTGGTGTTAAGGGAATTTCCATGTCTGACCATCCAGGAAACACTGTGACAGTCACAGTTGCCACCACCTGAGCTGGGTCTGAGGCCCTTTGCAGCGGACAGCTCCAGTGATCCCGTTGGGTGTACTGCTGACTCCCTGCACACACCACACTCACACAGTCAAACAAGGTTTCCTTACTGGCTTGACCCTGACTTTCTGTTAGCAGTGTCAGATAGCTGGATCCATAAAATAATTTAATCATGATGCTACCACAGAATAAGAGCTTGAGTGCTTCCTGGGGGGGAGCCTGGACAAAGGAAGCCCTGGACATTTATACCGTCGCAGTCCAAGGTTGGAAACTGTTGGGTTTTACAATTGAGTACTTGGTCCCAGCTGTCTCTTGAGTGTCCACTCACCTGGCTGGCCACCATTCCCTTTTTATGCAAAGTTCAAGATCTCTTGCCTCTGGCTTCTGCCGCTCACAGCTCAATCTGCGATGATACCGGTTACCTTCACTAAATGTACTCCTCAACATGAGGCAGCTCCTCTAGGCTGGAGCTTGGCTTGGGCAATGGCTTGTGTGTCTCCTCTTTTAGTCTGTCCTTGACTCTGGCACCTCTTTTGCCTCAGAACGTCTTTGTGCCCTCTGCAGGCATCTTGTTCTGTGCATGACCATCCATCTCTCCGTCCTCTCTCCCCCTTCTCCCATTGCTATTTGGGTGAAGGCACCATCTATTCCCAGGTGAGGTGGGATGTTGAGGGCCTGTTCACCCCTTGCCAGTCACCTCCCCAGGACCAAATGGGCAGTGTGCTCAGGGCAGTGGTGGACTTGGTTCCACCCGTGTCACCGGCACCTGCCCACGAGCAGAGGGATGAGCGTAGGCAGTGAGGGATCTTGAAAGTGAAGGCAAGTAGTTGCTTATGGAAACTGAGAGGAAAGGTAACGTAACTGATGAGTAAATATGCCATTTTCCCAATGTTTTAAAGTAGAATAATGTATTACGGCCTGCTAATACGTTGCACTATTCAGTTCATAGGTGAATGGACACATTTCTTTGGCTGCGGTCTTGGTGGTGAATGCATTTTAAGATATTCCTTGATGATATTAAAGGGGCAGACTTGTCAGCTCTTTGTACAGGGCATTCACTTGCAATTTTTTTCCTCTTTTTTTGTCCTTTTACTGGGCCTATGTCCCAGTCCGGGAGTGTGCCCTGAGCCTGTCATGGAGGTGGGGAGACTCGAATACACCAGGACCAAGATTAAGAGACAAGGTCAAATGTTGGTGATCGAAATAGTAATTCACTTTTATTCACTGTCAAAGAAGAGAGTGAGGAAGAAAATAGAAAAGTAGGGAAAAGTGGAGAATTACAAAAAATGAGAAAGGTAGTCACCACCAAGAATCTGCAGCAGCCTGTGAAGATCCTTCTCTCCTCTGTTGGTGGGTAGAGCTCTGCTGGGACTTGCTGCCCTCTCATTTCTATCTTGGCTAAGTGGCGTTTTGTGGCACTGACTCAGCAGTTTCACTGCAGTGTGGGGGCCATGAGAATGGCACGTGCATCGAGGTTCACGACATTCCTGGGATATACCCCAGTTCCTGGTGGTGGTGCTGCCGTGGATGCCCATGGCCCTATGTAGCACCACGTGTTCAGTTGTGGAGAGTTCTGGCACCTGGGTGTCTCAGTTTGCACTGTCTGCAGTTTAGGCTCAAGAAGCTGCAATCTGCTTTTGCTTTGTAAATGCCACTGTTGCCTCCAGTGGACCCAAGCAGTGGCAAAATGGGTTGTTTTCTAGCAGTTCTCCACTGCATTTTTTATCTTAGTAAGGCCTTCTGAGAGCCAGATTTTCTGTTATATTCCCAAAACTGTAATGTTCTGAGAGCAGTATTTATACTTCGCAGATGTTGCTTGTAACTGCTCGTAAGGGAGTTGGGAGGGCAGAAAGGAGCTTGTAGGTTGGGCTGAAACCCAAACCCACTTCCCCAGTGGGGGAAAAGAGGCGTCAGGGGAGTTCTGCCAGCTTTATTTGCAGGAGCTAGTATATAAGAGGGAGAAGGCCATACACAATGTAATGGAAGAAAAAAGAGTAATTTAGGCTTTATCTCTATGTTTTTAACTTCTAGTTCACTAATTACCTTACTGTAATCCTTTTTCTGCTTACATTTGCAGGAACAAGTAGTTGAATCACTTAGGATTGATAGTGTATTTTAAAATACACTTCTTTGTAGTAGCATCAGAAGTTATATTTGACCAAAACAGGTTTTTTTTCTTAACTTTCAGATATGTTAAGATATATTATTCAAAAGAAAAGACTTATATTGCAGTATTGATAATGGGAAGTTAGTCATTACAGCACTAGAGTTTTAAAGTTTAATAATAAAGAAATTGCAAGTTAAATTGAAAACTGGAAAGTAATGAAATAAAATGAATAAGATGTATTTAATATTCTAGTCCTTCTAATAAGGAATTCCTTGACATGATGCTTTCTTCAGTAATGTATGTGGGAGATTACACCTCAGGTGAGGAGGGGATTTAGATCTCATTTTTGATGTTTTTTTTAATTGAAGCCCCATCCAGCCGTTAACACTCCTATCAATGAGACTGTTGAAGAAAGCAGTCAGGAGCCTGCTGAGGGGAGTGAAGAAAAAGCAGGAGCCAAAAGAAAAAAGTATTCTGTCCCAAAAGTAAGTGATTGAATTTCTGCTTTGTTCTGCCAGAAACATTTTCAAGTCAAAACTATATTGCCAAGTCTTTACTTAAATACTTTAACAGTGGTTTACTGTTGTAACTGCCTGTGCTTGCTTCCTTTCAGATATACTTACAGTAATACTTCTGTCCTTCTGTTTTCCTTATATGGTGCTCTGTATGTTTTTTGAAAATTAATTTCTTTACCAGCCTGCATTTCTGTATCATAATACACTTAAACTAAATTCATACAGTACTTCCTAGGCAGGAGAAGTTGGAAATGATCACCAAGAATTAGTTAAACTTACCCCTTTCTGTTTTTGAAGACTTTTTCATATGATAGGCAGGTATGACTGTAATTTTCAATTATGACCATTCATATTGAAAAGCGGAACAGAGCATTAGGGTCTGTCATGGGTGAAAGGGTACTTGAGTGTGTGTGTCAGAACAGATTTATAAGAATTGGCTTGAATTAGATCATATCCTTAATGAACAACTTAGGATATAGAGAATTTAATAGCTGTATCAATTCAACTCTTGAGCCAGAAATCAGTATGCAATAGTTTTTACAGACAGAGTTTAGCTTCTTTGCTTTGTAAATGTGTGCATACCTTAGAAGCCTTCCAAAACAAGATTGTGTTTTCTTTAAACATACTGCATTTATCCTAAAAAAAAAAAGTCATTTCAGTCTGAAGCACCTTTGTTTCAATTTGCTGGAGCAGTACATAGTTTATACTGTAAGAGGTGAAGCTTCATAGCTTACTGTACATTTAATGATTTAATAGTACACTGCTTTGAACTTTTGTCTTTTCTTGAATGTTATGTTGATATGGGGATATTTTTCATATGGCACGGAAGAGATGCTGTATATTGTCAACTCTTCTCAGTGGTTTTAAGAATAGAATTCTAAAACGACAAAAATTGTCATGCAGGTGGGATTGATACATTTATGATATCT
Source organism: Corvus kubaryi (assembly GCF_017639235.1). Taxonomy (NCBI): domain Eukaryota; kingdom Metazoa; phylum Chordata; class Aves; order Passeriformes; family Corvidae; genus Corvus; species Corvus kubaryi. Next base: position 12,847,427 of record NW_024582075.1, read on the forward strand.
CATTGTCGTCACTAATTTCTGGAAATTACTACTCAACAGGATGGGCAGTGCCCTTAAATTAAATGTCAGACTCTTTTGAATAGACTTGCCTTTATTCTTAACCTCTGTTTCCATTTTGATTACTTGCCAAGATTTAATGTAGTTTCTCTGTAAGTGTTGCAAGCTGTTCTTCAGTATTGTTTCACAATTGTAACTGAAGAATTTGCAAATGTGTCAAATACATAGCACCTGTTCCTTATCTGGGGTTAGTTTTAACTGCGTTCGCAAAACCAAAACTAGTATTTTAAAGGTTAAAAAAACCCCAAGAAAACAGGGAAAAGTACATGAATTACAATCTCACAAATGGTAGAACAACTTACTTGTGGTTTGTTTACTATATGTCCTGGTTTTGGCTAGGATAGGGTTGGTTTTCTTCTTAGTAGCTGGTGCAGTGCTGTGTTTTGGGTTTGGTATGAGAATAATGTTGATAACACACTGATGTTTTAGCTTTTGCCAAGTAGTTTTTACCCTACACCAAGGACCTGTCAGTTTCCCGTGGTTTTTCAGTGAGCAGGTGCACAAGAACCTGTGAGGAAGCACAGCCATGGCATGTATTCTTAACTGGCACTAAATTTGTGCTGGTTTGGTCAAATTTAGAAATATATCCTCTGAGAGAAGGCAGGCTATAACCATTCCTCCCCCACCAGGTTCGGGAAAAATAAATTTTCCTCAAAGGAAAGTGAAAGAGATAAAAACTATTTATTTAACAAACACACAGGAAAAGGATAATAATGCTAAATAATAAAACCCCTCACTCTGCTGAGAGAAACCTGGGAAAATTTCAAGAGTCCTTCCGTAGATCTCTCTCTCCCCCTCCTTGGAGCTGGGACGGGGTGGTGGGCCCACCTCCAGGGCCAAGGCCTCAGTGGAAAATCCTCCCAATGTATTCTGATGTTGAAACCGTCCAGCAGAGAGAAAAAGAAAAAAAAATGAAGTCCCAGGAAAACAAAAGTTCAACTTTCCAAAGGAAAAAGAGCTGAGGCACAAAACTGCAGAAAGCTGGCTGGAAAGAAAAGCTTCCCTTCCCTCCCGCTCTTCTCATGCAGAATCACAGAATGGGTCAGGCTGGAAGGACCACAGTGGGTCATCTAGCTCAACTTTCTGTTCAGTCATCCCAGAGCACACAGCACAGGATTTTGTGTCCAGACAGTTCTTGAATATCTCCAGGGAGGGAGACTCTACAGCCTCTTTGGGCAACCTGTTCCAGTGCTTGGTCACTGCACAGTAAAGAAGTTCTTCCTCATGTTCAGGTGGAACTTCCCTGTGTGTCAGTTTGTGCCTGCTGCCTTTTGTGCTATGGACTGGCACCCCTGAGCAGAGCCTGGCTCCATATTCTTGGCACCCTCTCTCCAGACACTTCTACATATTGATGAGGTCCCCTCTCAGTTGTCTCTTCATGAGGCTGAAAGAGCCCAGCTTCCTTGGCCCTTCCTCATAAGAGATGCTGCAGGAGGAAGTAGTCCAGTACGATTAGGCTTTTAACGGGTACCTAAGAAATGAGTGTACCTACAGATTTAAACTAATTAAAGTGAAGAGCAGTGTGATGGTAATTAGCATGTTCTCTTTTCACTATAAAATACTTTCTAATGCATTTTTTTATCCTGTGTTGACTTGCTTTGCAGTTATCTCCTAAAGGGGATAATAACTTAACTACAGAAGCTGAAACAGAAGAAAAGGAGATGGATACTTCAAAGGAAGATGATCTGCCTTCTGACAAAACCAGTAAAGAAGTATGTGAGAGCTTTTTTCTGTGTAACAGAGAACATCTTAATTTTACGTTTATTGGTGTAAATCTATTACTGAGTATTAAGACAGTACAGTTATTACTACTTTGACAGTTTCAGGAGCTGTTTAATTATGTAACACTTTGTGTGTTCACTCACTGAAGTTCCCAGAAATTGAAGTTTTCATCAGAGAGGAAATTTTTAATCTGATTTGTCCTATCAGTTAAAACCGGTGGAAGACTGTGTTTTTTATCACTTACCACTTACTGTATTGTAAATGTACCTCTTTTAAAGACAAGATAAATGGTCCAGACAGACTAAAACATCACTGCCTACCATCTTTATTTAGAACAGAATATTGTTTAGTACTTAGTTTATTTTTTATCTCTCAGGAAAAAGTCCTAAGTACCAGATAATCACAGAATCATGGAATGGTCTGGTTTGGAACAGACCTTAGAAAATACTGAGATGTAACCTGCTTATCATTGACGGGGACACCTTTTCCTAGACCAGGTTGCTGAAAGTGTCATCCAGCCATGCTTTGAACACTGCCAGGGATGGGGCTAACACAATTTCTATGGGTAGCTTTTTCCAGTGTCTCACCACCCTCACACTAAAGAATTTCTTCCTAATGTTTAATAATTTTTGATTTTAACAATTTAAAAGCAGGAAATGTCTTCATGTATGTTACAAGTTTCTTGTCTAAAGTATGTGCCAGAGGCTTCAGTTGTGTAAAAAAAAAACATAGGATAAATTAAATATATCTTTGTTTTATTAAGACTCTTAAGATCATTTTTAGTCTTCACAGGATGTGGTAAAAACAAACGATGCTTCTATTCCTAAAGTTGCTAGAAGAGGAAGGAAAAGAAAGGTAACAGTATGTTTAATTACTTCACCTTAGTGGAATTTTTTGAATGTGATAATACTGGATGTTATTTCCTTTAATGACAGATTGTGCATAAATTGAAGTGTTTGACACCCTTCTCCCCTTTTTCAAGTGCCTGAAAGATTTGCAGGAATGAAATTCTTTTTAAACTTAATGTGCAATATGGAGTCCCTATCTTTCCCAAACAACTCATTACAAAAAAGAAAAAATAAGATAATAACTGTTGATAAACTGCTAATAAAATAGCCTGCTTTGAAGCTCTGAAATCTTTTAACATCTTCATCACACTGAACTAACACCTGAAATACTCCGTTTTTCACAAATTTGTGATTTTGTGGTCTCTACAACCTGGGAGAATATAGAGTTACATTGACAGAGGCAGTTCCAGCTGCTTGCTCAGCATACGCTAGCCTTAAATTCTTGTGGTCACACAGCAAGCCACATCAGGGCACTGACCCAACTGAAAACTACAGTTAAGTGGGGCAGATTTTAATTCTGTGTTTGAAAACACTTAGCTTCTGAAGTTACAGCTGACAGCAGGGATGGGGGGTGAGTATGAAGTATCTGTGACCTTAGTATGTTTGTCACAGAAAAGTAGCATGCTGTACCTGTAGTCTAGTTATCCTTTGTCCAGGACACTAAGTTCTTGTCTGTTTTCTCCCGTTGGGATTGGAGAAATGAGTAATACTTAAGTATAATCTGTTACTAAGTTCAGAGACTTCTTTTGTGTGTACAAGCAATAGCATAATAACATTTCTAGAAGTTTGAAGGTGTTTTTCTGAGAAAGTAATTGAGATATTGGTGCCATGTGTTTTTTCACTTGTGAAATTCATTCTTTAAATTAGTCTGAAAAACAAGCTGAAGCTGAAGAAGCAGCAGCAGGGGCAGCAACAGCTACTGGGCCAGTATCTCCAAAAGTAAGCCCCAAAAGAGGAAGACCAGCAGGTAACTTCAGAAGAATGATTTTACTTTTTTCACCACAGAAATATTTCATTAGCATTAGTCATGGAGTTATCTCCTTCCCCTGAAGTACTACAGAGTATTTTTGCATGCTAAAGGCAGATTTTGCTAATAGACTGTAGTGAGAAAATATCTCAAATTCATGAGTTCAGAACGTGAATGGATTTAAATGTATGGTATGGTATTAATGTTTAGTCTTCTTAATTAAAGACTGGCTGGTTTGGGGTACAAGTATTACCTTTAGAATAGGTCAGTCTTCTTCACAGAATACTGCTAAAGTGTAGATATATGATAGGAGCTCTTTGGCAGTTTTGCTCCGCAAAGGTTTGTATTCATTAAGTGTCTATGAAGTACTTTGATTGATTGAGTTAGAAGATCCGTAAAACACAAAGATGAGAACTGGGGGAACAAGTAGCCTGTAGGTGGAGTTCAGAGGACAAGAAAAACAAAAAACTGAAGAGACTTGTTTAAAAATATGTTTAAGATGGTCTATGTCAATTCATAGGCAAATTAAAAGAAAATAAAACTGATTTTTTGGAATCTTTTGTTAGAACCATTTTGTGATAGTTCTGTAGTGCCTGTTTCTTTCAAATTAACAATGATCTATTGTCACTTTAATGGTAGGCTTGCAGATATTCTTCATTACTAATTACTACTTTGGAAGACAGTTCTTGCAGCAGTTACATATGTTGTTTGAGCACCTAGTCAGGGAAACAAATAATTTATAGTCCTCTGTATCTGCTGACAATATAAAAATAGTGGAACCACAATTAAATAGACTTAATTACTTTTGCCGTGGAAGCTGTAAGAAAATTAAGTATTAATTCATCCCCCACTGCCATATCATTACATGCACTAAATACGCATTTATAATATTTGTGGTTTTATCATCACCATTTTTTGCTGTTTTCCACTAACTACTGTCAGTAAGAAGAGCAGGAAAGGATCTATAAGAGGTGCTTTTGCCTCCTATATAAAAAACCTTTTTGGAAAATGTACTATGCAGCCTTGTCTGTTGTTGACAGAATGCTTAGAAGTGCTCTGTGCTAAGACCACTAAGCGTTTAGACACTGAGTATTAGGTTTCCTGCCAGCATAGTCACTGTGGTACTGGACAAGCATTTGAGGTACATAAGTGCCAAGAAGGCAGGTTGTTTGTCTTACTCCTAACAATATGGCGAATCTGAGGAAATGAAGAGATTTGGTCTGCACTGTAGTATGGTGGTAGAACTTCTTGACAGTGGTTTGTTAGCCTGAAAAGCAATGGAAGACCCAAGATATGAGTAAAACTAGTGGACAACAAACTGTATAAATGTAAGCATAAGTGACTGCTTTTCATTGTGTGATTTCTGGTTTCTCATTATCTAATTTAAGGCTCATGTTAGTTATGCAACATGTGAAGCAAATCGCAACTGCATAGATTGCAAAAACCACAAGAATTAGTAGTCAAAGCCTGTGGCTAGAAAACATCAAAGTTTTTAATTCACCAGTCAGCTAAAAAAACTGCTAACGCTTTAACTTTTCAAAGAGATCTTGAATAAGTTTGGTACTCAATTAACGCTTGAATTCTATACGATAACAAAGTAAGGCTTTATATTTTCATTTAAGTGTGGCTTACGTCTGTTGAGTATCTTTCCACATAGACAAGGAACAAAATGGTAGCTGTGGACTAACCTGTTATTTCTGTATAACTACTAGCTTCTGAAGTAAAAGTTCCAAAACCAAGAGGGAGACCCAAGTTGGTGAAACCGTCATGTCTTTCGGAGGGTGACTTGTGAGTTTCTTCTTAATATGAAGCTTATTCATTGTCAGCTGTGTTACTCCTTATGTTAAGACTTCAAAATTACTACTCCTGACAGGTTTTTGCCCCTTTAGTGTTCAGTATAAGTTACTGTTTGTGTAGATATTCTTATAATACAGAGTAATTCAAGGAAGGATGCTTCTGAAACAGGAAAGAGATCTTAATCTTCGTAATTTGTCAAATCTATACAAAATTCCTTATATGATTGTATGCTGAGTGAAGAGGAAAGAAGTTTATTAGGAGAAAATACAACATCACCCAAAAATAAAACAATGATTTTCTATTCTTACGTTTTTGTTTCAGAAATCGTTTCTGATGGAATTGCAACACTGTTAGTTACCTGAATTTTGGTTTTGTCATCTTGTTGTTATGTCAAGTCTAGCGCTTCTAGTAACTCAAGGAAAAGTTGAACATAGGTTTAGGTTTCTATAGATTGGCAGATGCATAGTTTTGGAATATGAACAACTTGAATAAGTATACTTTATAAACCTAGTTTACAGTGCATGCAGTCTGGGTCCTGCAGTCCCATCCGCATGTGGAGAATCCATTGAGTGTGAACTTTTTAAGTTAGGATCTATGCACTTATATTAATGTTAGCTTTATTAGACCCTCCATACTGGTATTTATTTGCTGGAGTTTTTTTCACCCCCACAGGTAGTGGATTTTAATTTTAGAGAAAGGGTATTTTTGAAGTTGTTAAGTGAACTAAAAGTGAATTAACTTCATCATTTTTATTGTTCTGTGCTTAAAAAACCCAGACCCTTCTTGCATTAGAATGTTGGTTTTTTTAAGTTACTCTAAATAGTGGATGTGATGCCTAAATACTCTCTTTGTTTAGTGTTAGTGAGGAGGAGAAGGCAAAGAAAAAAGGACCAGAAGAAAAGCCCAAAAAGCAAGGGAAAAAAGATGAGGAAAGTCAGAAGGAAGAGGAGAAATCAAAGAAGGAATTTGATAAAAAGGAAGGAAAGAAAGAGGCTGAACCAAAAAGGAAAAATGTTGCAAAAGTGGGTTCTGGATCAGCTTCTGATTCTGAAGATGAAGGAGAAGAACAAGAAGGGGACAAGGTATAATTTTTATTTCCTGATAAAGTTATTACAGAGGAAAGTAGTATCACTGGAGATCTTTCTTAAGTTAATGCTAGTTCTTAATGAAGGTAGGAGTCCTGTGGCTGGCGTACAGATATATAGAATAAAAGTTTCAGAACTATATTTGTCTCAAATAATTCTTTCAGGAACCTCTTAATATTTTCTAAGAAACCATCTTTTCTAAGACACTTCTCATTTTAACAAAGGATCTAAGTGTCAAGCCTTTTTTTTTTTTTTTAATCTGTGTTCCTTGGAAGACAGATGTTGTTTTCCTTGGGTGCATCTGGAGAACATGTGCCTTGAAATCACATTTTTGAAAGGTACAGAACTATCTCTAGCCAACAATTTGTAATGTCTTCATTTTTCTGGTGCTTAGTATTGCCCTCCAATGAAAAGAAAAAATGGAGAAAGGACTAATGAAATTGTGTTTAGTTTCAGGGAAAGCCAGTTTTTGTCAGGCTGCTCCATGGAGTAGAGTTTTTCAGAGATGCTTAGTGTGGGTAGTTTCATCTGTTTACAGAAACAATAATTTAATAATCTTACTTTTCTCTTTCCAATCATAAAACACCAAATGAAAACAGAAGAAAAAAGGGGGAAGAAGTTTTCCAGCAGCTCACAGAAGAAACATTGTAAGAAGCCAACATGACAGAGAAGTAACAGAAAGAAAGCGTAAGCAAGAGGAACAGACAGAGTCTGAATCGTGAGTATATTTTAACATGTGATGCCTGCAAGTTGTAGGAATATGTTGAACCTAACAGTAGGTGAAACTTCTGAAAAACTTCTGAACTGGTTTGCACTGTGTTCTACTGTCCTCCTCCCTGCCCTTTTTGGTTTTCTATCTTAACTTCTTTTTGAGGAGAGAGTAAAAAGTTCTTCAAATTAAAATGTTCTGTTGTGGGAGAATGGGAAGAATGGAACATAGAAATTAAGTTATGTCAGTCTTTCAGTGATGTAGAATCTCCAGCAGAGGACAACTGGTGGGTTCCTTTTAGAACTAACTTAGAAATATCCATGTGAAAAGGGATCAGTGTGAAAAACTGTTCAGGATAGCCATATATTTTTCTTAAAATTTTTAGATTAAATTGGTAGGACTTCGGAGGTCCTGTTAATCCATGGATATGGATTTTTGATGAGGTGCAGAATGTATAGGTTACCAGGAAAACATTTCCTTCGCTGTCTGACAGCTGGAGCACATGCTGTCACACACAACAAGGAAAAAGTAATTACTCTAGCATTTGTAAAGCCAGTTGACTGAAAAAAAGAACAGACAACATTTAGAAGATTACTTACTACAAATCAAGCGCAAGAATAGAGAGAAGATCCTGCCGGGAACTTGGAGGGTAGGACAATAGGAAGAAATCTGACTCATTCGATAGAGCTATTCTGCAAATGAATGAAGAAGCTGCACCACATGAGCTTGATGTTCTCATCCCCCCCATTGGTGGGAGGGCAGAAGGGAGAATAAGGTAAAAATTTGGAGGAGAGGGAGAGAACGAAGGTCCCCTTTACCTGTAACAAAAAAATCTTATCTATTTCACATTCATTAACAAAAATCGAGTTTGTTTGGATTTTTTTTCTCATGCTCCAGCACTTTTTCGTCTTCTTCCTGTCACTCCTCTGGAGACCTAACATAAATACTCTACTTACTTGTAGCAAACCTAAGCATTTCCAGTTTCAGAGATAATAAATTACCTTAGCATCTTAGTAACTTCTACAGTATCACTATTTAACATATCCTGATTTGATTTGGGGAATCAAACTCTCATGTATCGATTTAGTTATAACAACCAAATTTCTGCTTTTAAATAGCTGTCATATTTTATGCATTGGAGGGTAGATAACGTTTTGTTTCAGTAAGATAAAGGAGAATTAGTTAGTGAAAGTATAATGAATTTAACTATAAGTGATGACTAATACCACAAAACTCAATATTGATAAAAAGTAAACTAGTATAGGCTGATACGTGTTTTGATTATTTTGCTCATCATCATAGTTTCCATCTCCTGGTAGCCACTTCATTAGTATTTATTTTGGTAAGGTGCTTTGTACACCATTCTGTACATATACAAAGTTTATCTGTACTGTTGAGATTGTGCTGCCAGTTGAAGCAGATGAGTTTTTTGTACTTTATGAAAGAAACATGGAAGATGGTAAGACATGAAGGCCTACATGTTTTATGTATGCATATTAGTATGACAGGAAGAAAACTAGTCACAGAACATTTAGTCGTGATACACTGAAATTTTGAAAGGAGGCTTTTAAATCCCTCAGTAAGACAAAACTGAGGAATTGTTAAACAGAAGTTCATTATCTTCTCTGAATAAAGAGCCCAAAAACTTGTCTCAAAGACTTCTGCCTGTCTTCATCCTATAACTGAAATGGAGACAATTTTTTTTGTTTTTCTTGATTCCCAGCTTTATTTTCAGTGATACAATTGGAAAAAGATCCAGGAGGTTTCACTGCACTTGTAATAAATCTTTTTTTCTTTATTACTACTTCCTTCAAGAACTTTTAAATTATTACTGATACATTTATGGTCAGTTGTAAGATATGTGTACTGCTACAATTAATTATTTGAGAAAATAGTCATATAGGAGCTGATTATGATTAATTGATCTCTCCATAAATTCCCTGTGGTAATGGTAAATAATTTTACTCCTTTTGTCATTATAATTATAAAATATTTTTAAAATAAAAGTAAATATTAAAACCCATAAAAGTATTTTCTTTCTCCATAAGTTAATTCCATATAAAGCCATTTTACCAGTTAATCTGTGCAACAAAAAAACCAAAATACAGTTTGGAAATTACTTGTTTTTAAAATCCTTGCATTTGCAGCTTCTAGAAAAATATGGGTGTGAGTATGGAGGATTTATCAGCTGTATCTTAGCTAATTAATTTTTGTTAGGTTGTTCATCCTTGAAAACCAGGGTTTGGCTCTTTGTGGTTTTTGCATGCTGATGTTTTACTGAGGTAATATATCAAAATATTGAATCTCATCCAAAAACTGGGGGGAAAAAAAGCAGGCTTTACAACATTGTAAAAACATTTCAACATTTTTGATAGGCAGAGTAAAGAAGAAGGCAAGAAAGCAGAAGTTAAGAAGATTGAGAAGAAGAGAGGTTAGTTTATAGAATCTAAACAGTACTTTTCGGTAATTTTTTATTTTGAATGGAATTTCTTCCTGGATAAGATAATGTGCTGCTGAGGCTGGCTGTGTGGTCTCAGTCTGAGGTGTTTGATTTGTGATGCTTCTTTCAGGTCTGTGAAACAGTGCATTTTTGTCCTTCTATCTTTGTTCTGCAATGCAGTGCAGTAGAACAGGTCTTTCCTATTCTGACTTTACTGTCCTTTGGGCTTTTAAACTTCAATCTCTTCAGTTCATGAACACGAGAAAAAAAGCTTTTATTCTTTGATATAAATCCCTTCAGTTATTCCTGTCATTTTTTCCTTTCTATCTTCTCATAACACAGTACTCTGAGGGACCTCTTGAAACTATTTAGATACCACCTCTCACTAAGTAGGAAGCTGAGATTCAGATTACTATGGTCTTGTCTTCTAACCCATACCTGCAGACTGACCTTCATAGGGATAAGTAATTCCTTTTTCAGTACTCCCATCTTTGAGAGCAATCCAAACCACTGGCTGTAATTTGTAGTATAGTATAGATGCAGTGGTATGGACTCCAACCAACCCAATGTTTGCAGCAAAGGGGGAATAAAAACTATGCAAAGCCATCCAAGATGGGTTTGACTTAAAGGAAACTGCTTGCATTATTGTTCAGAATACATAGCAAATCTAAACAGGCATTCAGTATGTGAATTGGGGAACGCCAGGTTTATTCATCTTTCACGCTTCTGAGGCATGTGTAATGGGAACATTTTATTTGGATGGATTTAGACTGTAAATTGTACCATGACCAGTTTACTGAAAACAAACCATCAATATCCAGGTGTCCTGTCATTGAAGGTCTTCCATCTTTGTAACTCTTAATATTTATTAAAACTTCTTGTTAAGCTGGCCTACAATTAGAGGGTGACAGCTGTGTTTTCGAATAGAAAATTCTTTTCAGTTGTTACTCCTGAGGAGAAAACTGTGTGGGTTGCCAATAATGTTCAGCTTTAAAAACTGTACTTTTTTTCTGATTGTAAGCCCTGTGGCATATTTATGTGTGCACCTACCTGTCGGATGCCTGCCTGTTTTCTTCTGCATTCTGTATGAGGTTCATACTTGTAGAATCATTTCTGCAAAAGCAAACGTAATGTGATTGAGAAATATTCATTAGTACTATTTTTGATCTTCAGAAACTTCAGTGGATTCTAGGCTTCAAAGGATACATGCAGAAATAAAGAACTCCCTGAAAATTGATAATCTGGTAAGTATATATTTTTTAAAAACTAATTCATGTGTCAGATTCCAGTAGGAAATACTTGACATGTGTTCTTGTTTTTAATTAATACTCTGAAAATGAAAGGAATCTTTTCCATATGAAAGATAACTGCTCTTAAATGTGGTTACTGTGGGCAGTGAAAGATGAGCGTCAGCAAATGAAATCTGTTTTGTTTGAAAATACTACCTAATAAATTATTTACCAGAAACATTCAGATAGAATTACATAAAATAGAACATCTGGTGCCAGATCAGCTTGCTGAGCCATGTGGAAACACCAGGACATTGGGTGCAGTAGTGGCTGACTTCCTGATGCTAGTGATTAAGGCTCCAGTCCACGGACTCCACTCAACTGTCAGGGGAAATCTGCTGCTTGTCAGGGGTTTGGATTTGGAATGTTACTGACAGATGTTTGAGGCTTTTTGGCCTTATGACTATTTGTTTGCTGCAGCAGATTTTCTCTGTTGGGCACCAGTGATACAGTCAGGGGACACTTGGAAAGTATCAAGCATGACTATGTGACTCTGAGGGTAATGGTAAAGGTATGGGGACCCAGGTGGTGGTCCCTTTGTTGAGGAAAACACTTGCAAAGGAAGGGATAGGTGTGCTAGGATGTGGCAGGATCGACCCAAAAGTAGTGCTGCCAAGGGGCTGGCCAACCTAGTTAAAGAGCATCAAACTGGGAATGGTAGCAGAGGAGGAAATGGTGGAGCAGGAGAGCAATGAGATGTAAACAGACATCAGCAGGGTGATGTAAACTGACTTTGTAATCAACAGAACTCCTTTGCAGAACAGGATTGAAGTGGCATGACCACAAGCATCAGCACATTGAGCATAATGAGGAAAACTCTCATAACCTTTCTGGAACGTCAGCACACCTGTGTTTCTCTTAGGGATGGCTTTACATTAATACATATAGCATGAGGAGCAACCTTGGGGAACTGGACATCTGTCTGCAGTTGCAGGGCTGTGGTTTCACTGGTATCAGAAATTTGGTGAGAAGTGAGGTGAGCCTTGCCTTACCTGTTTACTGGCTCTGTAGGAAAGATGGGTGCTGGGAAGACAAGATGAAGGATAACTTCATGTGAGAGACCAGTTGAAATGTGTGGAGCTTTGCACTGGGACAGCTGATAAGCCAGCTGGGAGCTTATGGGTTAGGATTAGTGGGCTAATCAAAATGAGTGACATCCTGAGAATGTCTACTGCAGATCACCTGATCAGGGAGAATTAAAGAATGAAGTCATCTTAAGACAATTGGGAGACACCTCTGGTTCTAACTTAAAATGTTCTGGTATCTGCTGAAGGGACATGAGGATTTCACAGCAATGCGGGAAGCTTCTGGAGTGTGGTAATTGCCTAACACAGGTGATGAAGGAGCTGATAAGGCAAGACACCCTGTTAGACCTGATTCCTCTACACAGCAAAGATCTGGTCAGGGGCAACCTTGGCTGCAGTGATGGTGATAGTAGAGTTCAGGGAGAAGGGAGCAGGGTGAAAAGGATCACAGCCCTGGACTCAGGAGAGCAGACTTCAATGTCTACAGGGATGTGCTTGGAAGAATCTCTTGGGAGACTGTGCTGGAGGGAAGACAGGACAAGGAGATCTGGCTCACTTATAGGGATTACCTCCTTCTCAAGATTGATTCATCTTAGAAGTCTAGGAAAATGTGGGCTTGCTGCTGAATGGGATAGGCGCTCTGGTAAAAAAGGAGATGGCTAAGGTAACCAGTGTCATCTTGACCTCAGTTTGCTTGTACAGTTCTCTTCAGGAATCCTAGTCCCTGAAACCATGGGAAGATTGAAACAAGAAAACCTTGATGCTCAGAGGACAAAGATCAAATTAGAGAACATTTAGACAGAGACCTGATACAGAAAAAACAGAACAGTGCTGGGGGAGTTGGATGATGTCATTGTCCATCCATTCCATTTTGGTTTTGAAAAGTCACGGTCATGAGGGGCCGGTTCCTGAGGACTGGAAGAAAGCAAATGTCACCTTCATCATGTAGAAGGAGGATCTAGGTTACTGCAGGCCAGTCAGTCTCACACCAATCCCTTGAAATGTGACAGAACAAATCCTCCAGGAAATTGTTTCCAATGGCATGAAGTACAGTAGGAGCTCTGAGAGTTGTCAGCATAGATTAATGAAGATGAAATCATGCTTGACTAAAATTATGTTTTTCCATGAGATGAACGGCTTGGTGGATAAAGGAGTGGATGTTGTTTATATTAAGATTAAAAAGGTTTTTGACACTGTCTGTCAGGACAGCTTCAAAGACAAACTGATGACATCTGGACTCAAAAAGTGGATAGAAGGGTGGACTGAAAACTGGTTGAACAACAGGGCACAAAAAACTAATGGTGGCAGAGTCCAGCTACAGGCCAGTCACTGGTAGTCAATACTATTAAAACATCTCATTAATGACTGGGATTATGATACAAACCACACCTATAGCAAGTTTGCACATGATACAGAAAAAATCAAAGGTTTGATGTTAGTGTTGACATCGAGAGAGACTTGAACAGGCTGGAGAAATGGGCTAACAGGAACTTCATCAACTTCAATTCCAGTTCTGCACCTATGGAGCAATAACGTCAAGCCTCCAGCATGGGCTGGGGACTGAGTGGCTGAAAAGCAGCCTGTCAGAAAATGACCTGGGGGTATTGGTGGACACCAAGCTTAGCATGAGCCACCAATATGCAAAAGCTGAAGTGGCCAAAAAGTGCTGAAGTGGCCAACAGCTTTCTGGGCTGCATTAGAGAGGGAGTTGCCAGAACATGGAAGGAATGTGGTGGTTGCCGTCTACTTGGTGCTGATGGGACACTGAACTGTATTTTGGGCTCCCTAGAACAACAGAGATATGGACCTACTGTAGGGTGCCAAATAAAGGGCCACAAAGATGGATTAAGGGCTTGGAGCATATGTTGAAAAAGGGGAGGCCAAGAGAGCAGGGAGTGTTCAGTTTGGAGAAAATATGAAGATAAGAAAATAAGTGTGAGTGAAGAAGTATGGCAGCGTGAGGAGCAGCAAGCTGTTCCAGCTAGGGAAGCAGAGTTTTTCTGGGTATTGGAGGCAAGGTTCTGGTAGTGAGGGTGGGGGACTGCCCTGTGCTAGACATAATCAGTTCCAGCATGCTGCAACAGATGAACCACTGCAGGGCATGGCTGAGCCCCTCAGCCAGGATGGTGGTGCATCAGAGAGAATTTACTTAAAAAGAGGGCAAAGCACAGTGGCGACATGGGGAATCTACAAGGACAGTTCTCTGTATTAACTACAGTCCAGTTAAGATGCTTTGCTGCCTTCTCAGTGGTTGATCACTTGTGAGAAATTGTGCATGGTAAAGCCTGACTATGGTGAACAGCTTCAAGCATAGAAGTACTAGAATCATGAAAGCAGAGTAAAACTTGAGTTGGTATGTTGAAAGGATAAAATTCTTGTTAAAAGTTACAAGTTAGTCAAATATCATCTGCCTTTTATGGAAGTAGCTTAGAGACAACTGGTGTTAAATTTTTGTAGGCAACTTTGACTACATAAATTGTTCTAAAATTAAGTACATAGTCAAATGAAGGATATTATAGGAAGGTGTCACTGAACACAGAAGTTAGATTAGTATGGCTAATTAAACATTACTAACGTAAGTTAAGTCTTCAGACTAATTTCTTGTTTATATACAGGATGTGAACAGGTGTATTGAGGCTCTTGATGAGCTTGCATCCCTTCAAGTCACAATGCAACAAGCTCAGAAACATACAGAGATGATTTTAACTCTCAAGAAGGTGAGATTTTCAGTGTTAGTTAAATTATGTTAAATTTGTTCAGCTTTATTTGCTACTGGAGTACTCTGTCCAGTCTGGATCCCTACAGATCAAGAATTATGCAGATGGACTGGAAAAGGCCCAGAGGAGGGCCATCAAGAAGATCAAAGGGCTGGAGAACCTGCCCTATAAGCAAAGACTAAAGGGTTTAGTTCCTTTCTCCCTGGGAGAGTCATCACAGTATTCCAGCAGTTTAAAGGGCTGCTGCAAAGAGAGATGGAGGCTTTGTCTTCATCAGGAGACACACGGGGAAGATGAGGGGCAATGGGTACAAGTTGCACTCGGAAAGGTTTTATTTTGATACTAAAATCTATTCTTTTTTTACAGTAAGAACAATTGTTTTACTGTAACAGCCTCCTCAGGGATGTGGTGGAGTTTGCATTGCTAGAGGTTTTTGAGATGTGATTGGATCATGGGTGCTTGATAATGTGACCCAGGCTCCCTTTCCCATGAAGGCTAGGACTGGGAGATCTTTTGAGGTCCCTCCCAACCTGGCAGTTCTGTGTTTCTGTGACATTTCAAGTGCAAAAGTCTATGATCTCAATGTAGGTTAAATGAAGAATTGAATCTAGCGCATAATAAAATTACACAGATACTTAAGGACCAAAGTGGAGCTTGTTTTATTACTTTGATTTCAGATACGGAAATTTAAAATTAGCCAAGTTATCATGGAGAAATCTACAATGTTATATAACAAGTTCAAGACCATGTTTCTTGTTGGGGAAGGAGATTCTGTTCTTTCCCAAGTACTAAATAAATCACTTGCTGAGCAAAAGCAGCATGAAGAAGCTAATAAAACCAAAGAGCAGGGGAAGAAAGGAGCAAACAAAAAAATGGAAAAGGAAAAAGACCAAACAGGTAAGTCACTGTGGCTTTACTTTCTTGTCACATAAAAGACATCATCTCTGTTAATTTCTGAGCCAGCTTCAAAACATCCTTGATGTAGGAGTTTTGCCAATCTATAAAAACCTTTTCATATCCGAAGTTGACAAGGACAGTACTGCTATGACTAAGTTTCTAATTGGATGTACCATTTACTGGCTGTTTTATCTAAATTGGCTAAAGGAAAGGACTTTTGCAAAAACTAAGTTTTGCAAATTTTACTTCTGTAAATTATCTAACTTGATAATGTTATGGAATTTCAAAAAAACCAAAAACATTAAATGTGAAGTAAAACGACATACTACCATTGTTGCACTTTGACCCAAGCCAGCAGCCAAGCCCCTCACAGCTGCTCGCTCAGTCCTCCACTAGCAGGATCAGGGAGAGAATCAGAAGTGTAAAAGGAAGAAAACTCAGGGGTTGAGATAAAGACAGTTTAATGGGGAAAGCAAAATCTGTGCACTTAAAAGCAAACCAAGGAATAAATCAGTGCTTCCGATGGGCATGCAGGTGTTTGTTTGTTCAGCCATCCCCAGGATAGCAGGGCCCCCTCACATGAAACAGGAAGACAAATGCTATCACTCAAATATATTCCCTCATCCTTCTTCCCCCTACTTTACATACTGAGCATGATGCCAGATGGTATGGAATATCCCTATGGTCAGCTTGGGTCACCTGTCCTGGCTGTGGCCCCTCCCAACCTCCCATGCACCCCCAACTTCCTCCCCAGACCAGAATACAAAAAGCAGAAAAGGCCTTGGCTGTGTGTAAGCCCTGTTCAGCAATAACAAAAAGAGCTCTGTATTATCAACCCTGTGTTCAGCACAAATCCAGAACACAGCCCCACACTCAAACCACCGTGAAGAAAATGAACTCCACCCCAGCCAAAACCAACACAATCTTCTATTCCTCCAGTAACTTTTTTGTACCGAGGCTTCTATCACTGGGGGAGAAGTTGAAACTGCTTTGTTTCCTTCATTAACCTCTTTCTGTATCATGCATGCTCTACCATGCGTAGCAGCAACTTTTAACCACTTCAACAACTTCTGTGTTGCTTCCCTGATGCAACTTTAGTAATTCAGCCTAACAGTAAAGAAATAATCATTTATAGCAGAAGAATGTATTTATACTCTTAACCATACAATTTTACATCAATCATGAGCACTTGTACAGCCGACTGTCAAAAGCTTTCCAGAGTAAGCATGCTCAATAATAGTACTTAAATAGATACTCACATTTTTAAATAGAGGAACAAAATTAGACACACTGGAAAGCTATGTTGCAAATGAATTTAAATCCTTGAAAATGTAGGAGTTCTACCCATCTATTTAAATTATTTAGATCCTTGATCTTCACAAGCACCTCACAGAAACTCCATTTACTTTGAAATTGAATTCTGGGAGTGGAACTGGTTTTTTTCAGAAAATCATTTAAAAGTTACACCACCCAGATCTAGACTAAACAAATTATTGTAACTGAGGTGCCAAGGATTCAAAACAACTATAGTAAAAATGTTGCTATACTTGTAATTGCTAAGAAAGCCAGGATGATGTTAAAATCGTAACCATTTTCTGGTGAGAGAATATATGATGAAGTAGAGGTTCTATCAGATCTTTCCCCAAACCAGTGATCAGCACAACTAATACTTTAACAAAGAAGCTACACTGAGACTTCCTGGGCATAGTTTGGCTAGTGAAGCCAGCCCAGATAAGGCTAACACAACTTCAGCAGAACACAGTGAAATACCATATTGTCGCCCAGTCACATGGAAAATGGGAAGAAGTTCTATCAGAGTAGGGGGATATTTTATGAAGTAATTTTTTCTTTTTTTGCTGTAAAAAGAAATTTTGATCTTTACATGCATTCTTTTGCCTTTTTAAAAACTGAACTCCTGAACCCTGACTATCTTTACAAAACAGAATAATGCTGTATTTGATGGTACTTGATGTGCAGCATCAGATTACCTACTTTGTAACAAGGGAATATAGCATTTATTATTTTATCTAATTCCTCCTGTGGCCTTTGAGTTCAGAAATGATTCTGAGCGAGTATAAACAGATAAAGTACTAGAATGTCATCTTTAAATGATCAAGTCTGCTTTTTTACTATGTCTTAGCCTGTAAAAATTTAGATGAGTAACATCTTGTATATTTTTCTTACTGTAGCTCAATAGTTTAATAGAGTTCTCTTATAAATTTGCAACTTCAAGTAAAATGGACCATCGGTTCAGACAGTGACATTCCTCAACAATTAATGCAAAATTCACTGGCTTATAATACCACAGGAAGACATGTAGCCATCATAGAAATTTTAAAAGATGTTAAATATTTCTGCATTGACTTCACTAAATACACCTTTTAGCTAGTGTTGTTTCCCAGCTTGAAGAATCCATGCTATCACTAAACACTTCTACTCTATTTATATAACTTGTATTTTCATTATACATAATTTGTTGGAGTTGAGAGTAAATGAGATTGATGTGAACTATTAATTTCTATAGTTAAAGTAACAAGAATCCCCCAAAGTTACCTGACATGTTAGAGTGGTAAACAGAATTTACTGCTGAAGTATATTCTCTCACTGCTGAGAGTACAAGCAAGCATTAGGCCTATGATCTGTAGCCTAGCAAGCACAGGAAGAACTTGAAATTGCATGAAAAATACATACTGTTCAATTC
Source organism: Corvus kubaryi (assembly GCF_017639235.1). Lineage (NCBI taxonomy): Eukaryota > Metazoa > Chordata > Aves > Passeriformes > Corvidae > Corvus > Corvus kubaryi. The sequence goes on from NW_024582075.1 coordinate 12,865,681, forward strand.
CCACTGCCAAAACTATGGGATGAGGCACATTGCATGGAATTTTCAGAAGCTGAAGCCATATCCATTAGTGTCTTTTGTATTGTTTCAGCTGTCTGGATATCAAGATGAGGGGAAGACACTTAAAATATTTTATTTGATTAAGGTAAAGAAATTATAGGGGGCTATTATAATACAGTTTTATTGCCTACAAGTACCACTTTCCTGCTTTTTCATTTTAAAGGTTCAAAGATTCTGAATGGAGGTTCTGAAGCCCAGGACACCAACCAGTCACAACACAATGGAGAAAATGCTGAAGAAAAGAAAGATAGGCATGAAGCTGGCAGTAAGAAAAAGTGAGTTAATAACCTTACTGAGCTGAGGATCTGTTCTACTCTAGCTTAATCATGTAAAATAGAACAGCAGTAGATTGAAGTTACTTAACCATGTTGAGGTACTCTTTTCTTCACAGAATTTTCTCTCAATGTGAGAGAACAACAGTGTGCAAATCTTCTGTTTAAGATTTAAATGAATTTTTAAAAGTTGTTTTGCTCGCTGCTGTGTGGAGACTTGAAAAAACATTAAAGGATGTCCTGCTATTGGAGAGAATCAGTGTGTGGTGGAACAGGACAAAGCAAAAGCTTTTTCCTGTGTTTTAGGCTATTAAGTTGGAAGCAAAGGAAGCCTGAACCAAGTCTTGGAGAAACTAATGGGGTTTATTAATTTTTTGTGAATTCATGTATTGCCATCAATAGACAAGCCAAATAATGTTCTACAGTTTGGCTATAGAATCACTCAAATGCAAGTAAACTGCAGGTTAGGCCTTAGATCTGTGAAAGTCCGGAAGTCTATAGAGGTGGATGTACTTAACCATTTTAAACAGGAAGCCATAAGCATGCTTGAATTTGTCTGGCATTAAGTCTTTAAACCTTGGTTTCACTGAAAAATATGTTTTATAAACAGAAACAAGCAGTGAATCTCTCTGGAAGAGAAACACAGAATAGAATCTACTAACACATGAGGAAAAGGCCCAGAATTGTCCTAGAGTTTGTTTTGTTGAAGTACATTTTGTTTTCTCCAAGCACTCTGCACCTTGCACTCAGGGATTCTTTTTGTTCAGCAGTTACGTGTTGGAGCAGGCTCCTTTCATCATTATCTTCATGCACATCAGGAGAAGCTGCAGCTGCCTGTCATTCTTTTGACCATCTGCCAAGTTAAAACTATAGAAAAGAGTGGAATATTGTTGTTTACAGTAAGATAAACTCAAACACAACAAAACAAAAAAAAACCCTTTAAGATGGAAATTTATCTGATATGTGCTGTAAGGCAGCCTCAGAAGTACTGAAGTGGGTTTGGGAGTTTTCAACCAGTTACACCAAATACTCATTTGGTCTGAACAAGCAGCATGCTACAGGAACATAGTGGAGTCACAAGTGTAGGTTCTCATACAGGTTATACATTCTAGCCCTCTGCTTAAATAAGTTAAATAAGGATTTATATCAAGCATATGTGTGGTGTTTGCTGTGACACTCCAACAATCTTTGATAAAGAAACAAACCCACTTTTCAAAAAAAATACTTTGTGGCTACCTGGACACAGGGTGTGTGAAGTTATTGTTGGCTAATACCAGCTACAAACCAGATTTTAAAATTAACCCCTTGCAAATATAGTGCATGTTGAGAAATGCATCCACATATCTGAATTCAAGCAAGCTCCAGACTCTCCAGCATACAAACTTCCTTTCATTCAGTATTTTTTGTACATCTTTATTTGCAACATTTAGTTTCTTAGAAGTGAGAAACAAGTAAACAAAATAAATAATGTCCAAAACACCTGTGTGGTTGACTCTAAGCAAAGAGCTGGTAAACCTCTTAAATAAATGTACTCCTGAGTGTGCATCACCATTGCTTGCCCTAGACTGTACAGTCACCTGGAATAAGTCTTGCTGTTGCATTTGTATATGGTCAATAACATTGCTTTATTTTGTTTCTAGGACATGTGGTGAAGAGAGAGAGCTTGAAAAGCCAGCAGATGATTCTGCCTTTGAAAACAAATGACATCACTGGAGTTTTGTTGTTTGTGGTGTTTTTTTAAATTACAAATTAAAGAGGATTGTTAAGTTTTGCATTTGAAATCTATAGACTGCTGAAATTCTAAATAATTTTATAAGCATAGTATTTTGAAGTTAAATTTTGTGGAATAAAAGCCCCTTTAATCTTGGTTTAAAAGTATTTAAACACTTTTGCCAATAGTTATATCCAGTATTAACAGGTAACACATTTCAAAAGATGAAAATCCCAGCTAGAAAATGCTTACAGGATTTAGAGTTGTAGTATATTTTTAACTTACTACTGTATGTTTGTCTAGTTAATAGCAGGAAAAAGTGTAAATACTTTTAGTTCTCCAGTTGCTTCATTTGTATAAAACCTTCTGTCTTCCTATGATACTGACCTCTGTTCGTGCAGTTTTCAACTCTTGTTGGGGATGTCTTTTCACTGTGTTTCGTAGGAGTTGAAAGCAGCATTTTTATAGCTGTTACAATGTTAATGTATGAGTATACTTCATTGTTTGGTTTTTTTAAAATAATTTTAGTTCTGTTCTTGCAAAACACGTTGTGCCAATTTACTGCAATGTGATTTTATGGTTTGCTTTTGGTATAGTACGTATACTGAAAAGTGTGGTGTTCTCACGGAACCTGTTCATGCAGAATGGTTGGAAAACACTGTCTTAAACAATTTATGGAATTAAAGAATTTTAAACTGATAAAAAGATCCTTGTATAGACAGAACCATTCACAGGAAAAACATGAGTCTGGTTTTAGTACTGTTTTGATTTTACTGCTTTGGCATTAACTTGGGGACCTCTAACTAGAATTTTAGCAGAAACACTGGTAAAGTGTTTTAATTGCTGGAGGCATGAAAGGGAATAGAACAGGTACAAAGGTCTCTGAAGTGTTTCTTGAAACACAGACTTTGCCTGATACTAGGACAACTTCTATGTGGTATTTTGACAGAGGACACCCGGGTTACAAATTAGAGTTTAAAAATCCTGAGACTACACATAGAACATGCTGAGTTGAAAGGAATCCACAAGGATTATCGAAGTCCCAACTCCTGGCCCTGCACAGGACACCCCAATAATCACACCATCTGCATGAGAACACTTCTTGAACTCTTGTTAGGCTTGGTGCTATGACCACTTACCTGGGGAGCTTATTCAGTGCCCAACCACCCTCTGGGGGACAAACATTTTCCTAATATCCAAACTCAGCCTCCCCTGACAGAGTTTCAGGCCATTCCCTTGGGTCGTGTCACTGGTGACCACAGAGAAGCGATCAGTGCCTGCCCCTCCTCTTCACCTCACAAGGATGTTGTAACTACAATGCGGTCTCCCCTCAGCTTCCTCTTCTCCAGGCTGAACAAACCAAGTGACTTCAGCCACTCCTCCTACGGCTTCCCCTCAAGGCCCTTCACCATCCTCACTGGCCTCCTTTGGACACTCTCTAACAGTTTAATGTCTTTCTCATATTGCAGTGCCCCAAACTGCCCCCAGCACTCGAGGTGAGGCTGCCCCAGTGCAGAGCAGAGTGGGACAATCCCCTCCCTTGCCAGGCTGGCGATGCTGTGCCTGATGTCCCCCAGGACAGGGCTGGCCCTCCTGGCTGCCAGGGTACTGCTGATTCATGTTCAACTTGCCACTGACCAGGACCCACTGGTCCCTTGCCATGGCACTGCTCTCTAGAACTTATTTCCCAGTGTGTCCATACATCCAGGGTTGCCCCATCCCTGGTGCTTCTCAAAATCTGGCACTTTCTCTTGTTGAATTTCATATGGTTGGTGATTGCCCAGCCTTCCCACTTTATGAAGGTCTCTCTGCAGGCCCTCCCTGCCGTTGAGGGAGTCAACAGCTCCTCCCAATTTAATACCATCAGCAAACTTAGTATTCCTTCCAGTCCTGCATCCAAATAATTTTTGGAGATGTTGAAGAGCACAGGGCTGAGGATGGAGCCCTGTGGAACCCCACTAGTGACAGGGCCCCAGTCTGATGTCACCCCATTCACTGTAACCCCTGGTGCCCGACCTGTGAGCCAGCTGCTCACCCATTTCACAAGGAATTTATTGCATTGTGCACAGGACATTTTCTTCCAGGAGGATACTGTGAAAGACAGTATTGGAATCTTCACTGAAATCCAACAAGATTACATCTTCTGGCTCCCCCTGATTAACTACGTTGGTTACCTTGTGATAAAAGGAAATTAAGTTTGACAAGCAGGACTTTCCCCTTATGAAGGTTCTGACTGAAACCTGCATTTGTCCTTCAGGTGTTTTCAAGAACTCAACAGAATAGTCTTCTCCGTAATTTTACCAGTCACTGAAGTGAGATTGTCAGGTCTGTAGTTTTCAGGGTCATCCTTGCCCTTCTTGAAAACTGGGACAATGTTAACCAGATTACAGTTGACTGGGACCTCTCCAAATTCCCAAAACCATTCCAAAATCATTGAGAGACTTTGAAGTGACATCGGACAGCTCTTTTGAGTACTTTTGGATGAGTCCCATCAAGCCCCATGGATTTAAAGGGATCCAGCTGGAACAGCAGATCCCACACGAGTTCAAGGTCCACTGGGAGTTGATCAGTCTTGCAGTCCTCCAGCTCAGGGCACTGGAACCCCCATTGCCCACAGTCCATGTTGAAGAGAGGCAAAGAAAGCATTAACATCTCAGACTTGTCAATGTCCCTGTTTGTGAGGTGACCATCCTCATCCTGTAGGTGAGGGCCAATGTTGTTTTTGCACTGCCTTCTGCTACTGATATATTAAAAAAGCCTACTCTCTTTTTATTGTGCCCACAGTTCTGGAGATCTTCAGCCCCAGTTGAGCTTTGACCACACAAATGTTCTCCCAGCAGTGGGGAGCACCATCTCTGTATTCCTCCCATGTCGCCTGTCCTTGCTTCACCAGGCGTACACCTTCTTGGTCTGTCTAGACTCAAAAAGAATATCCCTATTCAGCCAACCTGGCCTTCTGCTTCACCTGGTTGCCTTTGGACATTTTGAGGTTGCCTGCTCCTCTGTTTGAATAGCTTTCAGATCTTGAAGACAATACCTGAAGTTAAATCTGCAAGTTCAGTCACCATGGCAGCTGCAGTATAAAACTGTCTTTGGCAGATGGCCACAATGGTTGGACTCCACAACCTGTGGCTTCAGGCAATCTAACACTTCACAACAGACTGATGTTAAGGGGAATGACTGACATGGCTGTACAGCTCGACCATCAGACAAGCAGCGTTCTCATTTAGCTTACAAATAGAGGTTAGTTACTATATATTGGATTTTGTGGATTTCCACATTCCAGGTAGTAATGAGATGTACTTCATTGAAACCTCAAGAAACTCCCACTTTTACCCTTGAAAGTATTTTGGTAAAGGTGGTACTGGAAATCCTCATATAAAGCATGTCTCAGTTTTGACCATCCCCTTTTATCAAGCCTTATACCAAAATTTAAAAAAAAGTAAAAAAAAGGTACTGTATATTTGACAAGGATGCTGTATTGCCAAATCCCCTAGTTTTCACAGAAGTATTGATAAGCTAACACATCTGTCACAACTGTTTCAGAGATAATGGGTCAACATGCCGCTGCTTCAAAGAGTTAATTGAGATTGGATGCACAGATGAAGCACCTGATTGTGTGATGCAATCACTCTGCCCATGCAGCTGCTTGGGCTTTTGCTGCCTAAATTTACTGCCCATTTACAAACCAGAAATAACCTAAATTCACAAAATACGACATGACTGTAGAAAGGGTCATCTGCATGGCCCTGAGCTGTGTCTCTTAAAAGATACAAACATTAGAGCTGATACTGACTGGACAGTCACTTAAAAGTCTCACAAGGAATAAGGCTGATTCTTTCTTCAGAAAGAAACACAGCTATGCACAAAATATAAAGCAGAGTTAGCTTTGACAACAGCATCCCTACTTCAAGAATGGAGTTTACTACAGCTTAAAATATTGGGCAGCCCTGTTGAGTTGCTCATCATTCAAATACATAGGGGACTCCTGTGGTAATGTTACAAGTGCCTGGTTAGCACTGGGAAGTAGCACTGTCTATATGTACCAGGTTTTGCTTTGGAACTTCATACCAACAGTAATACTAGAGGGACTTCTCCTCTTCCTCAGTACAAGAAACAGGGTTTTGCATCACCTTGTCAGCAAGGCAAAAACTTTCATCAGGGGGAGAATCTCCAAGACATTTGGAATGTTTGAAATAAATTTTTTTCTCATTTTTTGTCATGAAGTAGTAAACCTGCTTGGATGTTTTCATCACCAAAACACAGCATTTAATAAGTTGCTAAAACACAAATATCCAGCTGGTGTCTTAGAGAATTAGCTACAAATGGTCACTGGATGCAATGCTGGATTTCACTCAGAGGAGTCATTTTGAAAGACTTACCAAATCAAGACCAGACCCAGCTGTCCTGTGACAGCTTCTGGGATCTTTAAAAACTATGACAGTGTAACCTTTTTGTTCCATTTGTCTTTTAAGATGAATCACTGAATATGAAATAGGAGCAGGTCATACAAACAGCAAGCTTCTAATATGATTCTTCTCTGTTTTGTAGTTAAGCACTGAATGCTCTCAACTCCCACATCCAGACTGTGGCCAGGTTCTCTCTGCCTTATTGGAAGTATGGGACTGGCCTACTAAAATTTCTTAATCTGCAGAGACACCAATTTTGAAATATATCCGACCTTAGCTTTTAATTAAGAAGATAAATGGGTTATGTGAGAGACAGCATATTTGAGTAAAATTAATTTAATGAAAGAGTAAACTCATTTTGCCACTTCCTTCTCCCTACAGCTGAAGTAAGAAAAACTAATGCCTCCACAAAAAACCTACTGACTGCTGCTTTAGAACTCATGCTAGTTCTCTATGTGATCCCTGATCCAATACTGAAGAAGACTGGGAAGCCTGTATGTTTATGGGAGACAGCTGAAAGAGGAGGAGATGGGGGAAAGATGAGGAATAGCAACTTGTGAGGCAAATGCCGAAGTTGCAACCAGAACTGTATTGTAGAGGACCTCTAAAGCAGCTGCTGCAGCACCACAAAACAGCCCTGCCCCAGCAGTTGGACTTGTCACAGTTGTGGTGGGCAGGGCACTCCCATTTCTGCAGATTCCTGAAGGGTAAGAGAACTAACACCACCTGCTTTTACAAGTGGTTGGTTCACTAAAATACACAGACCAACAGCCGGCTGGTTTACAAGACAGGAAAAAAAAACCCACTTGTTTTTGGTTGTTCCTGAAAAAAGCACAGATTTATATTCACATGACTTAATACACCACCAGAAAGCAGTAAGATATGTAAGTGATCAATGGAGTCCTGCAAGTGCTTCTGATACGTTTGTTTCAAGACATCTAAGATAATCAAGTAAGCACTGGCAGAATCTGCAGCTACAGGACCTGAATAAGATTGTCACTTTTCTGTATGTAGATTGTCAGAGTAGGCTGTCTTTCACCAACCAGAACCAGCTGAAGTTTTCAAAAGAAAAGCAGTTAGCGCTGATGTTCCTAAACAACAAAGATCTCCACTAAAATCTTGATTCCAGAAGACTTTAAAAAAAAGTATATCCTGTCTTGACAAGAGTTTCAGTTTAACAACAGACTAGGAACTACAAATTTGTCACATTTTAATTTAAAAAATCATTACTTAAAATAACAGAATTATGCTAAAAAAAAGGTGCACAATGAACACTGTAAACAGTTGACAAAATTATTTAAAAGGCAGGCTACAATTCAGTAATGGTGAAATGTAGTTTCCTCTTCACAGAATCAGTCCTCAGAGTCAGAAACCAAGGACGCCAGAAGCCTTCAGATGCAAGCTCTCATTTGTAGGAAAGACCAAAGAGTTTAACCAGCATTCTGAGCTTCTCTCTAAGAAAGCATTCTCCTCCCTACAAATCCAGTGCCACCCACCCTTGTTCCAAGATGGCAACCGCCTTAGTTTTCAAGGTAAGATATCCATAGACCATGTTCTCATCATCAGACGTTTACAGAGCCTTGGATGCACAGAGCTTCTCAAAATCATGGTTTCTTCTGCCAGGTAATCTCAAACATCCACATTTTACAGTCCATAGCATCCAAACTACTGTGATGTTGTAAAAGTGTATTCTATTTTTCCATGCCAACTTATCTGTAAAATCATTCTTACTTACTCAGAAAAACACATCAAGCAGACTTCAAGTGCAAAGGGCTCCTTCCACCTCACGGGAAACGATTACATGCCTAACCCAAAACCCAGCAGTACACTAAAAACTCAAGCTGTCCAGTGATTTTAACAGCCAAAGCAACAGATTCAACAATGTGGTTTGTTACAGTGGGGATTACTGTAACACACATATATCAAACCAGGAGTCCCATGGAAAAGAAATATATATGGACAGATTCTTGGTAGATGTTTCAGAGATGTTTATTTCTCCAGCCGCATGGCCGGAATCTGCCGAGGAACTCTCACAGTCACAGGACCGAGGGTCCTTGCCTGCGCAGGGAAACACAAAACAACCAATGGGGAACGAGGCTGACCAGGAGCAGGGAAACCCCATCTCTGTCCCCTCAGAGCCCCTCTCCCAGGACCACATGGCGGGACCAACATTTTATTTTTAACAAAAGAGATGTAAAACTTAACATTGAAAACAAGAAGGACAGTTTCAAAACAAAACAAGCCACCCTCCTGAGTCTTGGAATGTCCAGACAGATTCTCTGGAACATCTTAAGGCTGACAGAAGGGAGACAGGACTCTCCGGGCGTGCTTTGTGGGGAAACTGAGGCAGGAGAGGGTTTAATTTCTTCCGTCCCCCTTTTCATCCCCCCCTCGGCATCAGAGAGGAGTTGTAGGGAAAGGGAATTGTATAGGGAAGCCATGGGGTGACAAATGGATTAGGAATAAACTGGGGATGGGGTAAATTTAGGAAAGGGTTCATATTGGGTATAGGGTAAAAGGGGAAAGTAGGCTATGGGAAGTTGCTGGGATGGATATTGTTTATAATTTTGTGCATAATGGCTGCCTTTGACTGGAATACCTCCAGGTCCAGTAACATTCGCTGCTTGTAAACCCTTCTTTCCTTGCACTATATCAAATTGTACAACTTCCCCATCTCCTACACTTTGCAGGTAATTTTTAGGGTTATTCCTTTTAATGGCAGTTCTATGGATGAATAAATCTTCCCCTGTATCATCTCGTGTTATAAATCCATAGTTGTTTTTTACATTGTACCATTTCGCAGTTCCTGTGATTTTCGTTGCTACAACTTCTCCTATCACGTGCTTGCATGTTTGTCGTGGCTGCTTGTCCCGCATGGCTGCTGCCTCGCCAACTCCGATGTCTCTGTCGGGCCCTTGCGTTGCGGCTGCTCCGCGCCCTCCAAGCGGCGCTGCTCCAGCGAGTGTCTGGGCTCTGCGCAGCCCCACATTGCCATCGCTGCCGGCCCCGCGCCTTCCGAGCAGTTCCGCTCCGCCATCTCCACGCTGCTTTGAGGGCGGCCTCGTTTCGGCTCAGCGCTGCGCAGCTTCTCCCTCCACAGGGCTCTCCGAGCCGTATGCTCAGAGCAGGCTTCCACGCCGACCCCCGGTTCCTGGCTGCTCGTGGGGGCCGCCTCTCTGCTGCATGTGGCCCACGGCACCCGCGGCGCCTGTGGCATCGCTCCCTCACTCATGGTTGAGCGGCCGGGGACCCCGAGACAGGGATGGGGTCTGCGATAAGGCTCACGCTCCCGAGGGGGCCGGGCGCATCCAGCACAGGCACCTCCGCTGGCACGGCTGCAGTCACGCGCTCCTGGGATGGCGGCCATGCGGCCTCGGCCACAGGATTATGGCCATCCTCTGCTATAGGGGTAATGGGACCATACAAATGCTCCTGAAGAGCTTCACTGACCATGAGGGATCCACGCAAGCGTTCAATCAGTAACGCATGTTCTGTTTGATCCTTCATCTCCAACAAGATCTCGTGCCAAAAACACTCGTGATAAGCTCGAGGATTTTCAGGAGGACTAATATCAAAAAGTAAGTCTTGAGAAATATAGAAGAAATTTTTGAAAAGCCAGTTAAAAAAATGTTCTAGATCTCCCGCAACAAATACTTTCTTGTTTTGTTGTTCAAGGATTCCTTTAACTTCTAGATACATTTCTTTCTGTGGTTCAGAGAGCCACATTTCCCACGATTCTTCCATAGTCCAGAGAAAATATCCAAACCAAGGCGAGAAGAGAGAGATCTAGAGTGGTTTTTACTCACGAATTTTCTGTCCTTAGGGATCGGTGTCTTGCCAGCATTTCATCCACCATTTGTTACAGTGGGGATACTGTAACACACATATATCAAACCAGGAGTCCCATGGAAAAGAAATATATATGGACAGATTCTTGGTAGATGTTTCAGAGATGTTTATTTCTCCAGCCGCATGGCCGGGATCTGCTGAGGAACTGTTCCAGTCACGGGACCCGAGGGTCCTTGCCCGTGCAGGGAAACACAAAACAACCAATGGGGAACGAGGCTGAGCAGGGGCAGGGAAACCCCATCTCTGTCCCCTCAGGGCCCCTCTCCCAGGGCTACATGGCGGGGGGGGAGACCCCAACAGTGGTTCACTAAATGCATCCTGGCGCATGTCAGTTTCAGTTGAAAATCCCAGGATCAACATAAGGATATGCAAGAAACTCCCCCAGTTTACTGCCTTCTGAATCGTAATGGAGCATCCGAAAACAAACATCACAGAAGAAACAAGGATCCTGTGGGGCCAGACTGTCTCTGTTGGTTACCCACCTGCAGGTTACAAAACACAAGTGTTTTTTCACAAGTGCAACACACTTGTGACAAATATCTCAACATTTTACTCAGGATTGGGGATGGCAGCAACAAACATCAGTAATAATTTCATGTAGACTAAGTACTACCTATATTGCGTATCTCTCATCCCAAGCATACAGCTCATTTCCAGACTTCACACCCATTCTGTGTCAATCCCAGCAGCTACAGCAGCACTTCCTGAAAAACTCCTCAAACCTGTGTAGCTGGTACTGTGCATAAAAACCCCCCAGGAATCTTCTGTCCACCCTGAGACCATCGAAGTCATAAAAGATAAATCTTCTCTCCCTTAATGCAACAAACTGTGGTATGGAGCAGACATGTACTGACCCAAGCTCCTCTGAGTAATCAAAACCATTTAGGAGTCTAAAAGCAGGACCTGAACAAGGCAGACAAGACGAGGACTGCAGCACACTCCAGCAAGCACTGAAGTTAACATGAACACAAATTAATACATACAAGAAGGGCCTGCCATGTCACTGAGTAATTAACGCATGATAGCACTCAAGAGGCCACAACAGCTAAAGGCCTCTGGTGATTACAGATGCTATCTGCACAGATTAGAACAAAAAGGATAGCCAGCCAAAGCAGCTCTGCTGTCCATAGTTTAGCATGTCCCCACTTCAGCTTAGTGCTTAATCCTGGTTTTAATTTAATGCATTTACATCACCTCCGGTAATACCCTCCCCATCCCATTTTTCCCCCATATTGACCCTTTGGCACCACCTCCCCTTATGGCCAAATGCCTCACAGATCACAGGCCCTTGTGAAAGCATCCTCAGGGCTCTGCTAGGAACACTAGGATGGACTCCCATCTCAAGGGGAATTGGCTCTTCGCATGATTCCAGGGAAGCCTTAAGGCCAAACAAGGAAGACAACAAAGACACAGCTGCTGTGTCAAACAGAGGCTGAGAGCATAAGCTGTCCTGGGGGAAAAAAAGGCAACCAGTGTTTCTGCAAATAAATCATTCAGATCTATAAAATCAGGGAGCCTAGCCTAGTCTTTAGAGAAATTTCTCCTGTTTATTGAAAGTCTGTCTCATATCTAAATTAACATCACTAAACTGTATAAACAGCACTAAATTCATATTCTGCTCTCTTAACTGCAGAAAATCACAAAGAGTTCTTTCAAGAACAGCTGCAGAGCACACAGTTTTCAGGTAGAGGTTAGGAGTTTAGGTGGGGAAAGTTACATGCCTTTTAAAAAAGAGTTGGACAGATCTATACCTGCATAGATGCTAGATTAAACAAAAGCTCTGTACGATTTCTGGTAAATGAATTTGAAACACATGTCTTGCAAAGGGGAAAAATGCAGCATTTCCCCCCAAAAGTAGGATTTCAAAAGTAATTGATAAGAGAGCCAAGCTGTAGGTATGCAAAAGAACATGAGCCAAATAACTGATCTTACTCATTTTAGTTCTTTTGAATCTCCTGAATCAACTCCAAATGAACACTATCTGCAGGAAGCCTTTTCCTGGTTAGTGAAAGGTCAGCTGCTTGAAGAGCAAATATTATTATTATTATTATTATTATTATTATGAAACACATACAGAGCTTTGATTTTTTACTATTTTTTTTAAGTTAGTAGCAGCACCTAGAAAGACTTAATTAAGATGACAATAGGGTCAAGAACATAGCATACCTGGCTGTATACATTTTGCACACAAAGCATTTTCTGGTACATAGCCAATGTTTCTTGATTAGCAAGGGATATAGATTCCTGTCCAGACAGTCATCATGATGAATAAGCCTTGAGGGAAATAAATAAATTCATACAATAAAGACTTTGCCATACTGAAATTTATCTGAACATAAGCATAGACATTGAAGACAAGACACAATTGAAATTCCCATGTAAACTATGACTAGATTTCTGCTTAACATTTCTTAACACAGGTGAAGATCTGGAGATAGACTGCTAGTTGAACCATCTGTGGATTCGATGATCACAAGTAAATTCAGTTTGTGCAGTAACTCAGAAGTCTTCAGACCATCTCCTTTCAGTGGTCTTTTTAAAGCTTTAATCTCCTATGCAGACAAACTAGCTATTGCCAGGTAAATCTTTAGAGGCTCATAAACCTGAGATCATCTACGTGCAACATCTATGCTTTTCTTTGGGTTGTGCTCCTTTTGGAAAGCACCATGTATTATCATGCATTGGTACATCAGGCTCTAGGAACAAAAAATGACCTGCCACCCACTACAGACAAACAGAGGAGTGCTCTCTCTAGTTATGCACTAAGTAAAGTGTACACAATAGTTCTACTGTGGATGTGGTTGCCACCTCACAGTCACTATCACCTTCTCCTTCTCTTCCTGGCCTATCCACCTCTGCCCACTATTTCCACTCCTCTATTCTCTTTTCAGTTCCTGCCCCTCAGCTTCAAGTTCAAACTAATAGTCCAGATGAGCCCAGCCACAGCCTACAACATTCCACTCCCTGGTGCTCCAGAACCAGTATGTATATCTGCCACACATCTCTACACAGAAAGATCTTGACACTGTGGTTGCCGTTCCTGTTAACAGTCATACCACACTAATTAGAAAGCAGTCTTTGCATGCAAATTAAAAAGAAAAAAGCAAGGAAGATTACTCCTCTTCTTTCAGAGATACTCCCATGTATATGGAAGAAAAACCCTGCAGAAGGCAGTAGAATAATCTTAAAGCAAATAAGTTAGTCTAACAAACATTCAGCATTTAACGGCTGAAGTTCTCCAGAGAAGGCTTACTTTCATTTGCCTAAGGACTCCCAAAGAATAGTAACTTACCTTATATCTGTGATTATAATGATGTGTTCACAGTTCCCTTGGTGGCAGTAAAGGTATGGAAAGCCAAGTTTGAGGGATAAATCATTAAATACATAGTCCTCCATCTTAACAGACTGAAGATTTTCATAGCCTCTGTCATGAGATTCTGACCACTCTATAATTGTTCTGAAAACAGAAAAGGCTATCAGCATAGCAAAGCTATGAACTGTGAATGCACAGAAAAAGATGCCTTGGGGGACATGCAAAACTCTTCACTGAGACACAGTTAAATGATGGAAATCAAAACAGTTCACAACATTTTGTAATAATTTAAGGTGATTTCACAGCACTACCACAACCCCATAAAACTGTGCACTGCTTTAGTGGAACATCTGCCTTTCAGTCCTTACCAGGCAGCTTCCCTGAGGAGTTTTAGTCAGTGTATGCTCCTGATGGCACCCATCCAGGTCAGACTGTTCACAGCACAACACTTCTCAAGTAGTCCAGTAATTCAAGTTACTAGCAGGTCATTTTGCCCCCTTGGTCAATAACTTTGTTTTAAAGTACTGAAAAGCTTTTTTTATTTTGTTTTTGTCAAGGAGAAACACAAAGCTGACAAGTGCAGTTACAACCAAAATTTAGCACTGGAAGGGCACTGGTCACTGTCAATTTCTTTTTGGCTTTTCAGCACACTCCTACACACAAGGCATCTAATTCTACAAGCTGTGTATGCTATGACAAGCCCTTCTATGAAGATCATTGTTGTTCAGAGACAGAAAGACAAGAAGTAAAATATTAATTTCCCTGAAGTCACATACAAATCTGGCAGAACAACAGGGTCCAAACTCAGCTCTTCCATACTAGCCATTTTAAACATTTTGATCTCCCAAATCTCACTAGTGTATCAGCAAGACCATACTTCCTTAAAATCTCAGATTTCTTTTCTGAGCAGTCACACAGACACTATGTTGACTTTACAATGAAGGCATTCAGCATATTTTCAAGACTGAGCGCGACAACCACAGCTGAGTTTGTTGTCTTTCTGACCCACCTTCTACCTCACAGGCAAGTCTTCGAATTGCCATCACAAGTAGGGAGGGCACGTAAAAAGCCAGTACAAAATGGCACCTGTCACCTTACATTGAAATCCCATCTCAACAGAGCAAAACAGGATTTGCAGGTTAAAAAATGTATTCATACTCTTTTCAAAAGTGAAGCAAATGGAAGGAATAACTAGAGCAAGTAAAGTTAAACTTCTCCGTAAAAATCAATTAAACATGGAAAAACAGTAGAAAAAGTCCATTCCAGCTTCATACTCTAGACATTCCAGTATCTGAAACACCACAAGTCATAAACAAAATGAAACAAATTTTATGTTCCTTACTGTTTTCCTTAGTTACCATCTACAAATACTGTACCTGCTCAGATCTCTGCACTCTGGGTATCTTTTATCATTATAGAAGATGCCTTCAAAATAGAAGAAGGCAGATTTGTAGAGATCCTGAGAGACAGAAAGAGAAGTCTCCATTAGTGTTATGAGAGATTAAACACCTTAAACAAGAACATGTCAAAAATCCAAGCATTTTAAGTATGTAAATTATATTAAGAGATGTCATTCTACAGGTATCTAAGAAAAGTTCTGCTCTGATTGTAGATGCTGGTGTGACAGCTAGGCTCATATGGTTGCCAGCTATGTAGCTACTCTGCTGATACTGCTCTCAAGCCATTACAGGTTACTTGAGTGCTCTTCTCTTATTTTTGTCCCCATCATAGCAGTTATGGACTTCTACAAAAACACAGAACAAGAACATAAGCATCGCTGCCCAAATTCAGTAATTGCAAGGCACTGACTTTAAAAAAGAATAATATTTTAAAAATTTAGCAAGATGCAGTGCGTTGACTTTGGGTGGCTACCAGATACCTATCCAGCTGCTCTCTCACTTCTCTTTCTTAACAGGACTGGGGAAACAAAAGACAGGCAAACTCATGGGTTGAGATAAAGGCAGCTTAATGAGAAAAATGCAAAGGCAGCATGCAGAAGCAAAGCAAAAAAAAAGGAGATTTATTCCCTATTTCCCATCAGCAGGTGATGCTCAGGCATTGGAATAAGCTGCTCAGTGAAGCGGTGAAATCACCATCCCTGGGAATGTTGAAAAGGTGTGTGAATGTGGCACTTGGAGATACGGTTTAGAGAACATGGTGGCAGCAGGTTAATGGTCAGCTCAGCTTCTGGAGTTGGTTTGGCATCTGGTGACTCTTGCACTGCTGGTACGACTGCCATAAACTGTTAATTATCTTTGATAGAGGAGAATGTTACAAATGGACTGTCTACATGTGACAAACTTTGTAATTAAGGGAGCATTTTGAAGGATGATAGATTTTCTTGTGAGACCCTAGAAGTGAGGTAACTGGACCTTCCAGAACTGCAACTATCTTGTTTATACAGATGTGACCAGGGAGTGCTCTCATGTGATAGTTGTGTGTGAGTGTGCACGTGTGTGTGTGCAAGGGACAAGACTTCAATAATTCTCTGTCATTTCAGTGAAAAGTACTTTGTGTTCTGATCAAGTGCACAAAGATTGGCTGGAATGGAGTTAACTTAACCTCACAGCAGCCCTTCTGGTGCATGCTCTGCATTTTTGGCAAGGGGGAGTGGATGATACACCAGTGTTTTGGCTACTGCTAAGCAGTGGTTGCACAGTTTCAAGGCTGTCACTTCAAGTCTCCCCAAGACCAGTGGGCTGGGGCTGGATGAGAGGCTGAGAGGGAATGTAGCTGGACAGCTGACCCAAACTGATCCAAAGTCACGTGATGCTGCACTCAGCAATAAGAGCTGGAGGAAAAAAGGAAGGGATGGTTCACCAGGAAAGCATTTGTCTTCCAAAGCAGCCACTATGGATGCTGAGGCCCTGCTTCCCAGGAAGTGGTTGGAATAGAATCATAAAATCATTAATGTTGTAAAAGACCTCTAAGATCATCAAGTCCAACCATTAACCCAGCACTACCGTGTTCACCACTATGTTGTGCCCCAAATGCCACATCCACACATTTTTGAACACCTTCATGGATGGTGATTCCATTACTTTCCTGGGTAGCTTCCAATGTCTGACCACCCCTGCAGTGAATAAATGTTTCATAGTATCCATCCCATCTAAACCTTCTTTGGTGCATATCTATGCATATCATAGGCTGTTTCCTCTCATCCTATCTCTTGTTACCCAGGAGAACTGACGCCCTACCTGGCTACACCCTCCTCACCCTCCTTTCAGATAGTTGCAGAAAGTGATCATGTCTCCCTTGAGCCTCCTTTTCTCCCTCAGCCACTCTTCAAGGATTTGATAAAGATTTTCCCTATTTATTCTAAATGGGAAAACCATGGACAATCAGGTACCCTCCATCACCAGACCAGTCTGGGGATGCTCATTTGTGCGCAGAGGTCTCTTTGAGCTATTAACTCTAGGCTGTCAAAACACAGGAAAAGCAGACACCAGGACCAAAGACACGGCTTCTCAGATGACCTGCACAAAGACACAGTGGTAGGAATGTGTTTTACATTCAGACTCTTCAATTAATTTCTGTCTGTTACCATTACCTTCTCCGCTGCTGACACAAAACAGGAAGGAGTGGCTGATACACCAGATGATCCTGTTGCCAGACAGAGGGATCTTAACAGCCCAGAGAAATGGGCCAACAAGAACTTGGTGAGATTGAGCAAGCAGAAGTGGTCTTTCCATTGGGGATAAAGAAGCTGATGCTCCACTGTGTGCTGGGGGCCACTCAGCTGGAAAGCAGCTAGGCAAAAAGGATCCTGACGGATCCCAAACTGAACATGAGCCAACATGTTCTTGCAGCAAAGACAGCAGATGGAGCAGATGGGATTCTGTGCTGCATTAGATAAAATATTGCCAGCAGGTCAAGGGAGGTGATCCTTCAGTTCTCCTCAGAACTAGTGAGGCCATAACTTAAGTCCTCTCTTCAGTTCTTGGCTACTCAGTGTAAGAGAGACATGGACATACTAGAGAAAGAGTCCCACAAGGGCCATGAAGATGAAGGGGCTGCAGCATCTTTCCTAAAAGGAGTGGGTGAGAAAGTGATAACCCTGAAGAGAAAGCTCAGGTAGGGGAATCTTATTAACATACACAATTCCTCTAGCAAGGGTGCAACGAGGATGGAGCCAGGCTCATTTTAGTGGTGCCAAGTGACAGGATCAGAGTCAATAGGCACAAACTGAAACACCTGCAGTTCCTCCTGAACCTCAAGAAACACTTCTTTACTCTGAACATGACTGAACACTGACACAGGTTGTCCAGGGAGGTTGTGCAACCTCTATCCTTGGAGATATGCAAAAAAAGTCAGGGCATGGTCATGGACAACCAGCTGTAGGTGGCCTTGCATGAGTGGAGGGGGTAGACCAGATGACCTCCACAAGTCCCTTTCAACCTCAACCATTCAATCATATGACATATATTATATGTCATACAATATATGATCAATTTCAGTATTTTCAACTAGATGACTTGTTTTGCTCATATCCAGAGAGAACCTGGCAACTTTGGGAGAGAAGAATAATCTTCACCCCTGCTTTTGATCAGCACCCAGTTGCAAACAACAAAGCATAGTGGGATGGTTCTACATTTAGTTAGCTATTACCTCTGGTGTTTGAGAATATAGCTCAAAATAAAATCAGTCCACAGTGATATATCTATGCAAAACTTGCTGCTAGTGTTTCTATTTTCTAGCAGTAGCAATGATGATGTTTTTTGTGACATTGCACAAAACAGATCACCTTGGTAATGCCGTTACGAAGTATTTACCTGCAGTGCAACCAACAGGCAGAACTAGTGCAGCTGAATTTAGGGCTGAAGAAAAAAACAAAACAAACAAAATTCTACCTCCCTCTCTATGTTTGCAAGGCACCTAGACATGTAGAAGGTTCCACATAGAAAGTTTTACCTTGCTGATATGCTCTGGTGCTTGATCTGGCTGACTGCTGAACTCACCACCTATCTGGAGGTCACTGACGCAGGAAATCGAGTCTCTCAGCTCAGTGAGCTTCTGGCTGCCCAGTACAAGGACCGTTTGGTAGGGTTTGTGATCTTTATGCTACAAAGAACACAGCATACAAACTTCAGATAAATTATAACTTGTCAACCTTAGCACTGCACTTCATTTGACAGCTTAAGGTCATTACTGGTAGCATCTGGCACATCACTTCTCTGAAAGCATCTTGCCATAGCCTCTCCTAAGACTGACATTTATTAGTTTTATTCAGAAACTCAAAAGTTACATTCTCCATCAGAAAGTGCAAGAAAGACAGAAAATCAGAGCTCACTTATCCCAAATCCAGAAAGAGTATTTTCGTTTTCATGTATTTAGTTTCAGATTTTGAGCTTTCTGTAAAATAAATTAACTACTGAGTAATTACTGTAAAAGTTTTGTTATGTAAACTGCTAACAGAATGAAAGCCAGATTCTGAAAAAGCTTTAAGAAATTGCCAGAGTTTAAGGGTTTACCACATGTCTTCAGTGGACTCACTGATTTAAAGTGCTTGGGAGAGCAAGATATTACCTGAATAGGAAAGAATCACAATACAAGCCAGAGAATTTCATACTAACCTTCTGAAATATAACAGGATAAAAGATGTTCAGAGTTAAAAGAAGTTCTCCCTCCTCAATTAGATCTGCTGGATTGTCTGGCCTCTTTCCAGTTGCATGTGACTCCTGGAAAAATATATACACATATACATATATATATTATATTGGCAACTACACATATATATAAATATATATATATGATAGACCCTGGGTAACAGTCTGAATGCTGAAAAATGCTAACTCATTTTTGACTATGTAGCCTTCTGAATTGAAAACAGCTTACTTCCTCCAAGGTGGAAAAGTGAGAAACTGCTCTAGCAGTTCAAGCATGTTCCTTCATTTCTAAGCTTTGTTGCAAGATAGCTGGCTATTGAGAGGCCCTGCATAAAGGAATTAGAGGCTGCTGTCATTCTGCCCTCATGGAAACCAGCAGCTACCAACTTTCACCATTTAGTGCTTTGAAATAGTCTTTGAATGCTTTCATATGTAAAGGGGGATTGCAACACTCAACTTGGGAAACACTGACCTAGAAAACATACACAGAATGAAGCATATGAAAATTACAGTTAGTGCAACACTCCCTCTTATTGGGGAAGCTAGACATAGCTGGAGGCCACAATTTCTCCAAAATCCAAACCCAAAACCCAGCACTGCCCTTGCCACAGTACTGTGTTTTAGAAGAGAAGTAAATGCATCCCTACATTGCCATCCTGCTTCGTGTTTAAGACATAGCCCAGCTGTGAGAATGAGGGAGGGCACTTTTCTGTGGCAGTTTCCTCCTTTTCCGACAAATCAAGAGAGAATACTTCCTGCACAAACACTTCCCACCAGCACAGAGTATTCTTCAGATTTAGTAACAGGAACTTGTACTCCTGTGAGACGTCACAGATACTTGTGCTCTCTGCCTTGCATCTGCCCTCTTCATGTGATACATCCCAAACTCATGTTTCTTACTGCTCTCCTCCTGTACAGAGGCACTGTGGCCCCAACAACAGAATCACAGCTCTGACACAGCTCACTTAAAGAATGCAGTAAATGACCATGTGCTCATTCTTCAGTAATAGTAGTAAGACACCACTCATTGAAACCCTTTATGAAGGTTTCTGTTGCTAATATTTTCTCAGATATTCCCCAGGCTAAGAGCCCAGCAGAGTAGTTGCATCATGTTGTTTACATATTGTGCCTGGGTCTGTGAACAGCTGAAACATGATAACTCATGACAAACCAGGAAGCTTCAAGGGGAAAAAATGTCTAATAGTCACATGAGGTTCTTTCCTCACTACACTTCTGTCCCTAATTTTTGAAGCAGTTCATGGCTTGTTCAAGCCATAGACTCCAGCACTTCAGTGTCCCTGGAAGAGTTCAAAGAATGTGTGTATGTGGTGCTCAGGGATACAGTTTAGAGGTGGATTTGGCAGTGTTAAGGTAATGGTTGGGCTCAATGATCCTAAAGGTCTTTTAACCTTAATGATTCTATGAATATTTATGAATGAGGTTTTGCTGTTTAGGACTTTAATGGCTGTGAAGAAATAATTTTAAAAAAAGGTACTAAACATAGTTTAAAGTTTCCAATAAGGCTTTTTAGGGGCTGATGACTACACTTTTGGTTCCTGGCAGTTCAGAATGGCTGAAAAACTTGGGTTACAAAGCTCAGAATTAGGAATTTACTGCCACTGTGCCACTACTGTCTTCTTCTTTCAGCCCTACAGAAACTAGCTCACAGTCATTCACACACTGAAGCTTAGTTTCCAACACTGGACTCCAGCAGCAAAAACATTACACTTTTTGTCTAGCTCTAAGTTCACAGCACTTAGAGAAAGCAGTCATACAGTCGTAATGAGCTGGAGTTCCTCCTTAACTTCCTCCAGTATTAATAGACAATTAAGAGCAGACTTCCTGTCCTATCTTTCTATAAAATGTCTTTATCCTTAATCATTACCTGCAAACTTGAATCTGCAAACATTTACACTGTACATTTCATAGTGGTGAATAAAAGAGCAGCCAGAAGTACGATTTTGGCTGTCTCGAGATCCTATGAGATGACAGGCAACTTACCATCTCATAGGTAAGAGTTTCTTGTCTGCAAGCCCGATCCACAATAATTGTTTCTTCTCTCCTCTCTAAGTTCTTCTTTCTAATTCTGAGGGGCAGGAACACAAGACAAAATTTTATTTAACAATTTCCATGTAGAATTTCAAGAATTTAATATTTTTAAATGACACAAGCTACTACAGAGCAGCTTTCAAAGAGCAGGATTCCTGCCTTAGTGGGACAGACTAACTTAAAATACTCATCTCCTGACTCTCCTAAAACGTGATAGTACACAGGCCAGCTTGTGGATTTCAGCTCGTAGGTTTTTTCCCCCTTATGTACAAATAACAGGTTGTTTGTGAGCAGTTTTACACTCACAAGAAAACACAGCAAAATGTTGTTTGAAGAGGCTGTCCTAGGACAGAACACTTTGCAACCTTTGAGGAAGCAAAATTCCTTCTACTTTAAAAAAATTGAATACACATTCAAGCAAAACACAAGGAAAGAAACAACCCACAAATATTCTTTCTCAGCCCCATAGCATAGACACTTTAAAAAAACCCCAAAACAAACCTTCATTATCATTTGTAGAAGAAAGAGTACTGTAAGTAGAATATGTACTAAAATATATGTATTTAACCACTGCATGAACACCAGATCCTTAACATCCAGGACAAGTTTACTGATCCTCCTAAGGATTTTCAGTAACAATCAGGCTTAACACTGATCACAGTCTAAACACATTTCTTTATACTAGTGTTATGTAAAGTACAGCAAAGGTCTGAACTGGACAAGCATGAGTTCCAAGTTTGCTAAGTGATAGAAACCTAACATATATTGATTAACCTCTGAAATGAACCAGTAGTATCAACAAATTCTATGAACAAAACAAAATTCAACAAAACAGAGTAGGTTCAGATAAAGAAGTTATCTGGATACAGCATCAGCACTTAGGCTGTTACAGTGTGACTGTGAGTTACTAAAGGTATGAGACACAGGTTTTTTTGGAGGAACCTCACACAAATGACTATCAGAAGGTCCCTGCACACTCCAAACTTAGGCACTACTTCAGAAGCAAATACGTCCAGAAATCCTTTTCCAATAAGAAAGATGGCATATTCTGTATATATCAATAAAATATTCCTAAGCAACATTCAAGCAGAAGATTCAACCAATGACCCCATAATAAGCTGGTGTTTCTGCCTTTACGGTATTTTTTATGGTGCTCCAGAAAGTACACCACTGCCTGTAAAGGAAACAAGCAGCCAGCTGTACTTCTGTGCTGATTTTCCACCCCACCCCAAATAAGGGTACCGTGAGAACACTGTAACAGCATACCGAAGAGTGAGCAGACTGCTATCTTCAGGAATAACATCTGGGTCCTCTTCTTTTTTAGAAGACATTAACATATCAATGCTAGAACAACAAAAAAAATCAGATAGAATCACAGAATCATAAAACAGTTTGGGTTGGAAGGGACCTTAAAAGATCATCTAGTTCCACTCCCCCCAGCACCATTGGCAGGGACACCTTTCACTGGACCAGGTTGCTCAGGGGCCCATCCCACCTGGCCTTGAACACTTCCAGGGATGAAGCACCCACAACTTCTCTGGGCAACATTCTTCCAGTGCCTCACCATTCTACACAGTAAAGAATTTCTTCCTGATATCTAATCTAATCTAAATCTAGAGCTATCCTCTTCAGACACGGCAGCGGTTTCTCACAGTCTGGCAAGTATAAGAGGCAGCAGCCTAGAGGTGGTTTCACCACCTGGTCCCATTTATGGGTTCCCATTTTAGGTTGTGCATGGCAGCACACCAGATTCAGAGGAATCATACATGCATTCCTTCCCCTGCCGTCCTTCCCAGAAGCATCTTGCATTAACCACAAAAGAATTTTATGCAGCTTAAAAATAGTCTGAGAAAAAAAAAATATTTAAAACAGAGAAGTATCACCTGCTTTGAATCAGACTTGATTGCTTTTGTCTCTCCACTTTTGCTGACTATACAAAGGCAGGGCTTATACCAATGCCTAAGTCCACCTGCAGTTCAAATCCCAGCAAACTCTTGTGCAAACCCATCTCTTCATGGGACAATCCTACCACTGGTGAAGTCCAGGAAAAACTTTTGAACGGTACCATTTATTCTCAATAACATTTATGATTTCATTATATTCTTTTTCATTATAATCTTACAACATTCCCCATGTCAACAATAATATCGCTGTAGTAATGAGTAACCATTTGGAGTGGAACTGCATACGAATACAAAGTAATTGAGAAATATAAGTCTGGAATCAATTGTTATCAGCGGACAACAAGCAAAAGTCAGAGATAAAATTTGATTGTGGACAGATGGCTTTGTTCCGATGAGCCAATAAAGTCACCCTGTATTGACAGTAATTTGAATTTACTGTTGTTTAGTTACTTACCATCGAGCAACATAAAAAGTTTTAAACTTTCTATTTTACAGTTTTCATCTCAAACAGACAATAATTTTTTAAGTTACTGAGAAAATGGAATTCTTTCAGAAGCACCATTTTTAAAGGAACTTTGCAGCAATTAGCCACAACCTCCTGGAAACAGAGTGAACCTTATTCCTAGATTCCCACTTGAGGAAGTGGTGGCACAGACAACAAAGTGTCAAGTGTAGACTGAAACACGCTGAGAAACAGTAATTTAACTAACACAAAGATGGACAACAGCACTTTGGGGAACACAGTTCAAGCATTAGCTATTTAGATGGGGCTGTTCTCCAGGCAGCATAGAGCCATGTTATGAACAGCCCACATAATCAAGTAAATGATATCTCCTGACAGATAAATCAACTTACAACTGACTCTTTCTGTAAAACTGACAACATGACCAAATTATTTATCCAAGGTCTTTCAGCACATGGATCAATGATCCCATTCACCAAAGAGCCCAAGTCACTTGACTAGGTACCATTTTGAGGAAATTACTTTGTATGCAGTTCATTAAACACCACAGGATCTGAAAATGTCTATTACCTACCATTTCACTTGCATCAAAGGTGACAGTTTCCCATTTCCCTTCTGTGTGAGAACCCACCAACAATATGTCAGAACTCACTAACAATACTTGTGCTTTTCTTTCTTCCCATAGTCCTAGGTGAGATCTCTGGCTGTAGTATCCACACCATGCCCATTAATTGCCTGACTCAGGGAACAAGCTAACATCCCCAGAAAAGCTGCTACAAACAGATACTGTGTAAAATAATTGACATAAAAGCTGCTTCCTCTTTTTCCTTGTAAAGACAGAAAGGTGGCTAGTGTAAAGGGAACCCCTGACAAGTTCCATGGAACCTTGCAAGCACTGATACTGCCATTTCTCACTCCTGAAAAGTCAGAAACCCTCGATTTCTACAGGAAAAGCAGAGCGCTTTTTTTAGTATTAAAACTCAGTCTAATAATTAATTACATACGTCATTGTATCACATGCATTGATGTCTTGAAACGCTTTGCTGTATGGCCATATGCACAAGCCATGGTGGAACTCCCCGTGTAACTCCACTGCTGCCTGTGGAATCACATACGCAATACTTGGTCCATGGTCCTGAGGAAACCAGGCTTTACAAACAGCTGATCCCCCCAGAAATTAAGGCTAAGTCAGTGTCAGACACCTCAGACACACAAGTGCATGCAATACAGAGTTTGCACTAGCAACACCTCACTCCTGACAGCCACAAGCTTGGGATCCTCCTGTGTCCCCAAAGACACTATTCCCTGCCTGCACAACAAATTCACTTGGTGCACACGGTTACAGTAGAGGGAAAAACACTGGCCACGCTGTTTAATGGAAACCAAGGTGAAGTGCAGGACAGTGATGAGGAACAATAGTTGAAAGTGTCACTTGAAAAAAACAAAATGCAAAGTGCCACATGAATTTATGTTCCCTACAAAGAAATATTAAGGTGATCAGAAATAAGAAGGCCAAAGACATCTCTCTGAAAATGTAGACATGGAAACAGAACTACCAATGAAGCCTTTAATCACTGTGACTTTACTTTTCCCAGAATATTCTAGCAGCACAATGAGTTTTTCTCAGTTTCAGAAATTCAAAGATATTTTAATATTTGGCCTGATACTTCAGAATAAGCAGATACAGTATCCATATTACTCTTTATATTGCACATATTTTAAAGGCAGTACTTTCATCACCTTTGAGACACTAATACCACAAGACCCCAGATACTAATACGTTAAGACGTTAATGCTAGCTTAATGCAGCTTTATAACACATCCCTAGAGATATTTACAACTACCTCTTCTAATAAATCAAGAAGATGAATAGGGCTGAAGCGGAATAAGGTACCTGCAAGCCTCACCTCTCTTGACCTACCTAAAACCCACAGTGATTTGAGGCTTAGCCTGACCTACACATGCACGCAACAAATCACACAGAATACAAAACAGGGTAACATAACTCAGCATCTCCAACATTGAAGGACTTCAGTCACTCAAGCACCAATTACGAATACCAAGGTAAACTTCTTTGCTCACAGACTGCTGAGACATTTGAACAAAACCTAGAACTTTACTCTTTTGACACCTTGGTTATCTAAGAGAATTACTGATGGCATCTTCTAGATAAGGACACAGTTTTACAGCTATTTAAGATCTGATGAAAACACAAGCAATCTCTAGAATGATTATCGGCATACAAGTTGAGCAATATGCAAGGTATTCTTACTGAGTCAAATGAAAGTGATTGACGATGCAAATTTTTCCCTGCATTCTGTTTGCAGGAATGTATTACAGGAAGAAAATAGAATAAAATAACAATAATAGAACAAAAACAAACAAACAAAACAATGACAAAAAACCAAACCAATAAATAAACAAAAAAACCCCAACAAAACAAACTAAAAGTAAACAACACCACCACCACAAAAACCAACCAACCAACCAACCAAAAAACCCCCAATAACCACAATGCACTGGATGCCCAAAGAGTTAAATAACATTTAAACATACCATTTCTCCTCACCAGAAGACTCTAAATCATCAGGAACACTTAAATGTATGCTATGTCACTACTCTAAAAAAGATTTAATGATGGGTATTGAAAAACTTCATCCTGAATACACGAAAGATTCTCTCAATCCAACACTATTTTTAAAACAGATGTAGGTATACCCACATCTTCCCGTCTCTCTTCTACCCAAAGAAAAGCTACTTAATTTGATAGAATTTTCCTTAGAAGTAGTTTACAGTCAGAAAAATGTGTCTTTATATCCATTATGTGTTCATTTCAGCAGTTACAAAGTTACATTTACACCAATAAATAAATGTGATCCCAGGACATCATAGAACAGATCTTGGTGTAGCCCGGTGTTCTCATGTCTCCTCAAGACAGGAATATGAGCAGCTCAGAGCAGGTGGGTGAAAGTGATCAGAGGTAGCGATTTGAAGTTTGCCAATGCTAAGGAGAGACTCAAGAGGCTAGGACCTCTTAAATTTATTTATTTAAAAGCAAAAGCACACAGAGATTACAGATTGGGATTTCCAGCCTGAACAGGGGAAAGGTCACACCAGGATGTGCATGTTCAGCTTCATTCTCCTGCAAAGCCAACAAACAGCTGCCACATGATCAGTTCTCTCCCCATTATACATCACCAGTCATTTTTCTCTTTCCCAGATGACCACTGCTCACAGTAAACTCTGCCTCAAACAGCATTGCTCTGTAACACAAATGCAAAACTGCAAATGCAGATAGCAAGTGAAACGCAGAAGTGGTAAACTGAAGAAAGCAGAATAGAAGAAAAAAGCAGAAGGAATGCAGGGAAAAATACAGAAACCACAGGAAAAACTCCTTGGAATTCAAATGAAAACAGCAACAAAGGCTCAGGCAACAAAGTCGCCAGAGAGAATAAGGCACAGCACAGGAGCAATCACCTACACTGGAAGAGCTTACAGAGTAATTATCACAGCTTCTGCCACACCAGAATACATTTTTTTTAAACCAACATCATCCTCTATTTTTACTTAGTAATGGTAAAAACTTATGTTGGTCACCAGAACTGTGACAGCTGAAGCACAAAGCTATACAGATAGGAACTGAACTCTGGCATGTCTTCCTTACTGATCGACTACAGATAAGTCACCAACTGTGACGATTTCTACAGGAACTACTGCCTGAAATCAGGCCTTTTCTACAGGTGCATGACAATTCTTACTATCCATGTGACCTGAAAGCCTTCCAGCTATAGCGTGTTAGATGCTGCTGCTGCTTCAACCCCCTCAAAGCACTTGCATAGCTCTCACTTCACCACCAGCCCTGAGAAAAATAAGTCAGTTGAGGCCAAGGACCAAGAGGTGCTCAACAGGTACTGTATGCTGCCAGCTACCTGAACTACTCTAAATGATGCTTTCAAGGGATTCAAACTAAAAGAGAGTAGGCTTGAATTAGTACTACGAAGAAGTTCTCTTCTGTAAGGGTGGTCAGGCACTGGAACAGGTTGCCCAGAGAAGCTGTGGATGCCCCATCCCTGGCTGTATTCAAGGCCAGGTTGGATGGGGCTTTGAGCAACCTGCTCTAGTGAAAGGTGCCCCTGCACATGCCATGGGGTTATATGGCCTTTAAGGTCCATTACAACCCTCTGACAGTCTCTGATTCTGTATTTACCCGGGATATAGAAACAAAACACGTGCCACACACCCGGAAGAGGCTGCTCTGGAGTGGTTTTGCCCGAACACCTCCCACCTCTCTTGAGGAACCGCTGCGGCATCCGGCGACAGCGCCAGCCACCCCCCCCGCACCAGCGCCGAGCCGAGGCCACCGGCGTCCCCCTCACACCGGAGCCGCAAATCCCGGCCGGGAGACAGCCGGGCTTCCCCACCTGCAGACGGCGCGCAGCTCGGCCGCCGTACCCGGCGCGCAGCCCAGCGCCGCCGCCACGGCCGCGTCCTCCTCCTCCGCCGCCTCCGCCGCCTCCGCCGCCTCCGCCGCCAGCGAGAGGTCGGGCGGCCCCAGCAGCCGCCGCCAGCCGCGGCCCAGGGAGCCCACGCGGAACGCGCGCGTGTACAGTTCCGCCGACTCGTAGTCGGGCGCGGCCGCCTCCGCCATGGCCGCCGCCATCGCCACCTGTCACGATCCGGCCGCCTTCGCCCGGCGCCGCCACAGGCGTCACGGGCCGCGGCGGTGCTGCGGGGCGGTGCTGGGGGCGGTGCTGCGGGGCGGCGCGGTGCTGCGGGGCGGCGTGGTGCTGCGGGCCGCGGCGACGCTGCGGGGCGGTGCTGGG
>NW_024582075.1:12894536-12946517 GCF_017639235.1 Corvus kubaryi
GCTGCGGGGCGGTGCTGGGGGCGGTGCTGGGGGCGGTGCTGCGGGGCGGTGCTGGGGCGGTGCCGCGGGGCGGGGCGGGGGCCGGCCCCTGCCCGCGGGCGGCCGGGAGTGGGCCGTGCCGCGTGACTGCGGAAGCGGCCGCGGAGCTTCTCCTACCGGGCGGGAAAGAGCGGGCAGAGTTCGCTAGGGAGAAAACAACTCCCAAAAGCAAAAACCAAACAAAACACACACCACCCCCCGAAAATAATTTCTCAGTTAATTAAAAAACGCACCGCGTCCATTGTTTTACAGCGGTACAAACACTTCCACACAGAATCTAGGTTGGAAATGACCTATGAGATCACTGAGTCCAACCTATGATCGAACCTTGTCATCTAGACCACCAAAACTAAGTGCCACATCCAGTCTTAAACACCTCCAGGGACAGTGACTCCACCACCTCCCTGGGCAGCCCATTCCGATGCCCAATTAGCCTTGCTGTTAAGAAATTCTTCCTAATGTCAAACCTAGACCTCCTCTGGCACAGCTTAAGATGGTCCTCTCATCCTGCCACTTGTTACCTGGGAAAAAAGACCGATCCCCACCTGGCTACAAACTCCTTTAATATCCTTTATTGGAAAATCACTTTTTCTCCTCCCAAAGTAAAAACTTAATGCATTGGTACAATGAACAAGGCTAATGAGATACATAACCTTTTAACCGACTAACACTGCTCACACCAACACTTTAAAAGAATATATATGTGCCAACCATCTGGCAATGCCCCACTGGAGTAGTGTGACAAAGCTGCTAAGATAAACAAAACAGCCCAATCAAAATTTATAAAGAAATATCATTTATTATGCGACCGAAATATCGGTCTCAAAAGCCATGATCGAGAAAAGCAGCCCCGAGCCTGGGGTCGGAGCTGGGTGAACACTCATAGATCTGACCTCTATCGCATCAGACCTCCCAAGTTCACAAATGCTGCTTCGGCTGGTTCCTTCTTATACAGTTCTTGGGCAGAGTCCGAATTAATTCTATTCTTCTCGCACTTTCAGCATATGCATAATGTTTTCTTGTCCCGAAGTTGGGCTGCACAAAGCATTTCCTGGGTCTGATGAATGTCTATCCTGGCTGATGAATGGGCCATCTCTGGTTCCTGGAACAGTTATTTTTAGTTCCCGGAATGCCCAGTTCCTTATCAGCTGAGATGTAGGTATCAGAAGATAGCGATCAAGCCATCATAGTGTTAATGTCCTGGTAATAAGATCCAACCCCACCTGGGGTGGAATCCCCACCTATTGACTACATCTTTGCTGAAAGAACTTCCTTTAGTGTTGTGAAATTTTTCTCTCAGCCAGGTTGGTGGAGGGGTTTTAAAACTCTGTCTCTGCATGGTTTTATTACATTTCAGTTTTATACATAGTAGCACGAATTACATACTTTATTTGTAACACTGCCATGATCACTATCTGTTAAGGAAGATGACAGAAGTAATTCTGGATTGCCTTAACCTGATACACCTGATGCACATACCCGTTGAAC
Source organism: Corvus kubaryi (assembly GCF_017639235.1). NCBI lineage: Eukaryota > Metazoa > Chordata > Aves > Passeriformes > Corvidae > Corvus > Corvus kubaryi. The sequence goes on from NW_024582075.1 coordinate 12,896,064, forward strand.
CACAGCCTTTGCACTTGCTTCAGGACAAGATATTAATGGAATCACAGAATCAAAGAATGGTTTGAGTTCAAAGGAACCTTAAAGATCATCTAGTTACAACCCTCATTGCTGTGAACAGGGATACCTTCTACTATAACAGGTTGCTCAAAGCCCTGTCTGGCCTGGTCTTGAACAGTGCCGGGGATGGGGCATCCACAACTTTTCTGGGCAACCTGCTCCAGTGCCTCACCCTCATAGTAAAGAATTTCATCCTAACATCTAATCTAAACTTGCCCTCTTTCAATTTAAAACCATTGCCTCTTCTCTCGTCACTATCTGCTTTTATAAAAACTCTTTTTCATTTTCATAAGTCCCCTTGCGGTACTGGAAGGCCACAGTGAAATCTCCCTGAGGCCTTCTCTTCTCCATGCTGAACAACTCCAGCTATCTCAGCTATTCCTCTTACATCTCTAACTAGAAAAATAATACTGGGAAAAAAGGTGTATTAGCAAATGGTGTTGAAGCAAGGGGTGAAGATAAGACCAGAAAAAGTTCATGGAGGGAGACTTTGCATGCTATGTGGAATGGGCAGAATGCCAAGAGAGAAGGTTATGAGATGTGCCTGGTAGTTTCACAAAGCGAAGTAATATAGGTGGAGTTCAGAATGTAAGAAAGCCCAGCCAGCGCATATTTTGCTTTGCTTAGCAATAATAATATGGCCTAAAGCCCTTGTATCTCTCCTAGTTGTATTTAGACTTGCACTGCATTTAAATGCTGAATTCTTTTATTAGCTCTCATTAACATCTGCCTCTTCATTGTAATTATTATTCCTCATTATGAAAGTTTTGCTGAGCTTCATTTTTCCTATAAGTATAGACAGTCTCTGTTTCCTTCCTCAGTTACACCCTCTGATTTCTTCATCCATCACCTTTGTGCTTCATGACACTCCTCAGCACTGGAAGAAGCTCTTGATTAAGGGCTGTTGCCCCCACTTCCTGTTGTATCCTCCCTGAAACCTATTAGTTGACCCGTGAGGAGTCTCATTCAAATTTCCAAGGCCATGCCTGCCTTGTTATGTGTTTGTTATTATTGCCAATGCTCTGTTTATATTATGAACATACCTTTTCCCTTTGCATACTTGCAACATTATCTGAAATTTGAAAACGCCCCATCGCTTATCTGACGTAGCCACATCTAGGGTGGAAGTGACACAACTGTACTGATCTAAGCGCAGCGTTGACATAAACAGGTAGGAGGAATTTCAGCCAAGAGTTGCAGGATTAAACCCTACTCTTCCAGAAAGCTATCAGGGATTTTTAGTGTTCATAGAAAGGAGGCAAGATACTTGTTTCAAAAACCTTCCTTGGAAAACCAAACACTGTGGAAATCAGTCAGCAGGTTTTTTTTGTAAGACCATGTGAAAATGACATCACACGATTCCCCAGCACAAGGGTGGTCACTGCTAACCACAGCACTGTCAACGAGGGGAGCGAGGTTTGGAAGGAGCTAGAGGCTGCTGTGCTGTAGTTATTCATGCTTTTTGGAATAATCTCATGGGGTTTTCAGTCAGATATATGGATTTCCCTCACTGCCTCTCTTCCTCCTCCTCATGTTGGGTTTGATTTTGGAGTTCTTCTGTATTCATTAAAAAAAATCCAAACCCATAAAGTACATATACCTCAAGCAGGAAGACTGATTAAGAGGCTCAAGGAGCAGCTAAGTTGAAAATACCAAAGCTGGTAATTTTAAACCATGAATGGGTAATACATTTTCTGTTTCATTTCCAAACTTCAATACTAAGCAATCATATACTTATAAAGCCACTCCACTCAATCCAAATCCTCTTAAGAACAAAAAGAGCTATTTATTTTAATCTCTTGGAATTAATCTGCCCTTTATATACTAAGCATAAGACACATGGGCATTTAAAAGTTTCCAAGAGGTATTTACTTTTCTCTGCTGGAAAGACTTTAATAATTCAACAATAAAGCAATGAAGGATGTATGAACAACTCAAGGAGTGTAAACTTTGCAGGTATTAGGCTGAACTCTTTGAGCAGTGCTGAAATCCAAAGAGCAGTGAAAGTACACTGAGTTAGAGAAGATAGTACAAAAGCCAACTGGAAAACAAACTAATAAAAGCACTGTACATGCAAGAGGAATCAAGAAAAATTGTAACTAACGTGCTACTGAAGTAATCGGGTAGCCTGTATTTTGTAGTACTGTGGTATCCTGTGAGCTTGAAAGACTGGTTTTCAGAGCTTCCATGTTCGCAGTTACAGCTACATTCAGTAAACACTGTGATACATAACAATTTTGAAAAGCCAGTCCTAAATGGTCCAGTGAGTCTAAGGTAAAGACTAAACCTTTGAGTTCCAGGCCAGTCTTTTAACACGAGAAACACTCTTCATTCCTTTCTTGATTCACACAACTCCAGAAGCCCATAAATATTTGTGAAGCTAATCACATTCCATGGCAGTATTGAATAGTACTTCCTCTAACAGACATAGCCTTAATATAATGACATGAGAATGCTTATTAAAGTGTAGTTTTGTGGCTTAATCATAAATCAAATTCTATGCTATTCTCAGCCCTGTCTCACATCAGTGGATTTACTGGGCTTCCACTCCAATCACCATGTTCATCACTTAAGCTCCAGCAGGAGTATCATGACTAACAAACTTAGTGTTTGTAGGTAGTCCAAAAATACCTTTGGCAAACTGGTGTTGAACATAATTCAGTGTTTTAGAATTAGCTTCATCCTTTTCATTACACCAAGCCTGAGCTCTATGTTATCATTGTACCTTGGCAGACAAGGAACATTGTCAGTGTTTTTTAAGCACTGACTGTGTCAGCACAGCAATTACAGAGCTATGCAGAGGATTATAATTTTAGGACATGAACTTTCAGCAGTTGTCAGGTTTTCTTTGTCATGCACTCTACTTCTGGCTTTTGCTCTAAGGATGCTGCTGACTTCTGGACAGCAGCACCCAAAGCACGGATCAAACCCAGTTGAAAGCACTCCCCAAACCCTTCTGAGCAAGCATTTTTTAACTTGGCCTAAAATAAGCTGTAATGTTTACAGTATAATCACACACAGGGTTGCCTCACAACGGTTGTTCCCACCAGGAGTGGGAACAAAAGAGAAGGCCTAACAATGTCTGTCCTGTCACTGCTTCCAAAATTCCCATGACAATGAAGAGTGGTCTAGGGGTGTAACAATCTTTGCATCAAAGACTCCTAAAGTCAGCCACTAGCATCTTTTACTATTACACCTGAACAAGAATTATGCATTCCTAAAATGTAGCTATAGTTGGGACAAAACATATCTTACATTACTTTTACAATAAATACAATAAAATATTAATGCATGGTAATGGGCCATAATGGCTCTACATTAATCTTTGTTTAAACATTAAAAACTGCAGACAATTTGAAAGCTGTGTAACTAAAATATAATTATGTCCAAAGACAGAGGTTTAACTGACTTTTGGTTCAGTTCATATTTGGTTCAGATGATTTTGCATCTCTTCTCAAAAGTGAGAGCATTTCTCAGGGCAGCTCATTGTTTTGCCAGGGCATATAGTATGTTGTTTTGCTCTCACTCAAGGTAAGTAGAAACAACTAAAAAAAACCAAACCAAACAAAAACAAAAAAGGAAGGAAACATTACATGATTGGTAATTTCTGATTTTTTTTCATGACTGAATATTGCTTTTACATAACTCAGTTGAGAATCAAATACAGGATGCTTTCACCTCATGAATACTGAGTAGTCAGAATGATTTCCCTCAAGGGTTTTAATCTATCTCTAATGGTTGTTTTTGCCTGCCATTATAACAGATGGAAGTTGAAGAAGAAAAGATTGAAAAATGGAATGCATATAATCCGAATCAGAACAAACAGGGGTTTAGTTTTTAGATGTTGCTGAACCACATCAATCAGACAGCTGAATTTGGGTAGGCCATTGAAATAAGCAATGAAGTCAGCCAAAGGTGCCAATTAAATTTAGAAATTATAAGATGTAGGATGTATTAAGTATTTGATCCACCTTGGTGGGATCTCTTTTCAAGGTCCACTCTAGTCTTTATCACATACATTTTTCTTCCAGGAAATTTCTACCAAAATTTTTCCATCATCAAAAGTTCAGGTCTTCTTTCCAGAAAATTTGATCTAAATCTTAATGACAGTCAACGTGACTTCACTTCCTAAGGCCAAACTACAGGTTTATGGCATAGGAACCTTTTGTGAGTCTAGCTAAGTCACATATCTAACAGAAGACTGAGAAAATGTTTACTAGTACAGTTTTACATACCAGTTTACCTAAGAAGGTGAAATAGTACAGAAAAGGTGCATATTTGCAGGGACAGGTTGCACTACAACAGAATTACTTAGCCTTTTTCCAGTGTCAACTACCAGTATGCTTGTACAAGACCTAAGGAACTATAAACTTCTTCTGAGCAATTTTTCCCTTCTAGTTGAAGTATTTCCTAATCAAAGCATGCAAAGATTTTATGGGACTGTAAAGGACTAGTCAAGCAGGAGTATAGCTGAGCTTCTGCAAGATGTCTTGTCTGATCCATATTCTCCCTTTGGCCGAAGATTCAGTAACAATCTTTAATTTGCGAATCTTTAATTTGCACTATGTGTAACTGTCCTCTCCAATTCTGAACTTTATTTTGAAGACTGTGAAGGGAAACTTGTCACAACTCTATAATTCATTGCTGTAGTTTTTTATTTCTGTTTTATAAGTTTGGAGGGCTGATTACAGAAGTACTCTCTACTTCTCTGGGAAAAAGAAGATTGTCTTCCAAAGAAAAGAAAGATGCATTTGATACCACTGTAAATTTCATTGTCTTGAAAATACACAAGATTTTATCTATCTAAAAAACCCACCTGTTTTGAACTGTTATAGTTTAGTTGTAAAACCTAAAGAAAAGAGCTGATTTCAACTAACTTGCCTTGAAATTTTGGTAGTAGATAATGTCCTTCTGTATTTGACTTCAGAAAGGTATTTCAGTGGGCCAGCTGGGTAATTTCTATAGTTATTTTGTGCTGTAGTCACCAGATACTAATCTGTACACTTTGGCATAATTTAAAAAAATGAATGGAAGAAAAGGAAATAAATGGTTCTGAATAGGGACTGACTTGAAAACACTCCAAATGAGTATTTGGAATGTTTGCTGCCTTTTTAAGTAAGAAGAGGGTGAGCTAACAGATATATTCTCACCACTCCAAAAGCATTATAACAGCAAAACTTTTGTTATTTCTTTATAGTTAAGGTGACCACTCAAAGAGATAGATGTAATCTATAGACTATATTAGGGTTATCATTTTTCTGACTTTCGAATCTACATATAGAAGTCTCTGTTGGTATTTAGAATATTTTCTTCGTCTGATTAGGGAACAAACGATTATTTCTTCTTTTTTTTTTTTTTTTTCATAATTACCCTTTTTCTCCTCCAAGAGCCTTAGTCGTGCGCAAGGACCCCGTTTTGTCCTGTACACAGAACAAATAGAGAAAAGAGGGCAGGACTATTGTGCATGTTTATTGAGTAGACAGCTGTGACACAGTGTTCTGCCCAGGGTGCCAGCAGTCATGTCCTACTGAAGAGTTCCTCCATATTCAACCCTATTCAAGCCTGATGATGATTGTTCTTGACGGTGCCTGAGGGTCTTGTCCCCATCTTACCCTTTGTACCCTCTCTGTAGATTACCCCTAGCAACAATTTTTGTGCAATTTAAAGGGCTTTCTATTACACCAAGTGATGATATAACCTCCTTGATGAAAACTGGCTGTTGCCATTTCTCGAGAATACTAGTAATGAATGTTCAATTTTGCCAGGGTGAGTGCCAGAGACTGTCCGTGTACATTTGCTCTATTCCCGCCAAGAATCAATGAACAAAGTACATTCTGGACAGCATTTTGCTCACAAGTGTCTGCATCTGGCATAGACTGTGTGTAAATTTTTCAGTTTGCTTTGCAGGGGACCACTTTTGTTCCTTGCTTTGTGCCTGATGCTCTTAGGGCAAAGTTGTTTCAAAGTGGATCAATGCTGTGTTTTCTTTTCTTGTGTGTCAACCATTGAGGTGTCCTGAGTGGGGAGATGATAAAATAACAAACATAGCAGTGTTTAGATAACAAAGTTGACTGGAAGATTTCTGCTTCAAGCAGTCTCAGATAAGAGCACCTTTTGTGTACAGTTAGACTTTTTCTTAGTAAACTCCACTGAAGCTGTCAGGCTCTCCAGTTAGGTCAGTAAGAGGCTTCCTAGCTATCAATATGAAGGCAGGCCAGTTTGCCTGTACGAAGATATATTGCCTTGGGTCCTGAAGGGACATCCAGAGAAAAGTGTTTTGAGCCTCTTAGGCTGTTTCTTGTGCTGCACTACTCATGGTCTTTGTCCCTTATATCCATCTATTAAGATATATTAAAGTATATTAATCATTATATCCAGACCAGCAAGTCTGATTTGTCTTGAGTAGCTCAATAGATGTGATGGAGTGTTCTACTCTATATAGCATCCAAAACTCCAAATAGAGACAAGTTAGCAGTAAGGAGTGCTGTCTGTTACAGTGGGGATACTACAACACGATGCATCAAACCAGGAGTCCCATGGAAAATAAATATATATGGACAGATTCTTGATAGATGTTTCAGAGATGTTTATTTCCCCAGCCGCGTGGCCGGGATCTGCCCAGGAACTCTCACAGTCACGGGACCGAGGGTCCTTGCCCGCGCAGGGGAACACAAAACAACCAATGGGGAACGAGGCTGACCAGGGGCAGGGAAACCCCATCTCTGTCCCCTCAGGGCCCCTCTCCCAGGGCTACATGGCAGGGGGGGAGGGACCCTGACAGCTGTCCACAAGAAAACCACTTTATATCTCACTAGTAAACAGTGTGTTGTAAATAAAGTATGTAATTCGTGCTATTATGTATAAAACTGAAATGTAATAAAACCATGCAGAGACAGAGTTTTAAAACCCCTCCACCAACCTGCCTGAGAGAAAAATTTCACAACACTAAAGGAAGTTCTTTCAGCACAGATGTAATCAATAGGTGGGGATTCCACCCCAGGTGGGGTTGGATCTTATCACCGGGACATTCACACCATGACGACTTGATCACCACCTTCTGATATCTACATCTCAGCTGATAAGGAATTGGGCATTCCGGGAACTAAAAATAACTGTTCCAGGAACCAGAGATGGCCCATTCATCAGCCAGGATAGACAATTCATCAGACCCAGGAAAGGCTTTGTGCAGCCCAACTTCGGGACAAGAAAACATCATGCATATGCTAAAATTGCGAGAATAGAATTAATTCGGACTCTGCCCAAGAACTGTATAAGAAGGGACCAGCCGAAGCAGCATTTGTGAACTTGGGAGGTCTGATGCGATAGAGGTCAGATCTATGAGTGTTCACCCAGCTCCGACCCCAGGCTCGGGGCTGCTTTTCTCGATCGTGGCTTTCTGTGTGGCTGATCTTTCGGCCACGTAATAAAATCTATTTCTTTATTAAATTTAATTTGGCTGAATTTCTTTACTTCAAGTGTATAAAATCGGAGGGCTTGGGAAAAAAATTACTCTTCTTCTGAAAAGTCAGAGCTAACATGGATTGTAATGCTAGCAGCAGCCAAATAAAATTCTACAGTATACCGGCTCTTCCTTTGGCACAAAAAGTAACCCTAAAATGTTGAGTTTTTTGTAAAAACTTTTTGGTTAACAGTGGCTGCTGCAAAGAATGAAATGTTGATGGGCCAAGGAGAGCACAAATCCCCATCATAACATGTTCTACTGGGAGTTTATGCCCTCTGATCCTGATTATTGACAACTGCCGTGTAAGTCTTTTCAATATTTGTAGTATCCAGACAATCACAGGCAGAAAAAGCTCAGCTGTGGGTGGTGATTCCAAACAGATCCGCATTTCTGTAAGTAAGGAACTGAAAGCCTATGTTTTTCCATGCCGATGGTTCTTTCTTCTTTTTTTTTTTCATAAATTGGTTAAAAAAACCTCACTGAGTGATTTTTTACACTTTGTGGTTGAAGAATATGCTGGCTTGGGCTGGGGTAGAGTTAATTTTCTTCACACTTGCTAGTATGGAGCCATGTTTTGGAGTTGTGCCAGAAACAGTACTGAGATGTTTGTGTTAATACTGAGAGCCAAGGCCTTTTCCCCTTTTCATACTTCTCTGCTGGTGGGAAGACTGGGGATGTCTGGAAAGTTGGGAGGAGACACAGCCAGGACAGCTGACCCCAGCTGGCCAAGCAGATACTCCTGACCATATTGTATCATGCTCAGTATATGAAGTGGGACAAAGAAGCAGAAGGTGGGAGGACATTTAGAGTGGTGGTGTTTATCTTCCCAGGTAACCAATATGCACAATGGAGCCCTGCTTTCCTGGGGATGACTGAACATGGGAAGTGGTGAATGAATTTCTTGTTTTGCTTTGTTTGCATGTGCAGCTTTTGCTATACCTATTAAACTGTTTTTATCTCAACCCATGAGTTTTCTAGCTTTTACTGTTCTGATTCTCCTCCCAATCCTGCTGGTGGGAGAGTGAGCAAGAGGCTTTGGGGTGCTCAGTTGCCAACGGGTTAAACCACAACAAAGTACCAAAAGAATAGAAGTGAATTTTGAAACACTCTGTGATTTTGTCCTGCTTGCAATGTTTGTTTCATCAGTGGCTTTCTCTAGAATTCTATGTTAAATCCATCATCCCAATCATCCTCTTCATATCTTGCTGTGGTTCAAGTTATTAGAGAGATTATCTCACTTCTCCGTATGGTATGACATGAAAGCTACATCCCACTTCATTATTAAAAATATCAGCTGTGTGAGGCAGATAGACTGTTCATGCTGCCAAGCAAATTAATTTGCCCTTCTAGAGTAGTATGAAAGCAAACCTTGATGTCTTCTGAACAAAATACACTGTTACCTCCTTCAACATAGGATTCCGACGCCATTGCCAACAAAATAATTTCCCATCTTCTAAATAAAGCCCAGCTATTAGTGACATGACTGGCAATAATCGCACACATTTTTCATTGTGCAGGCATAATTCAGGGAGGTACATTGCAATCAGAAACTGGAAGCTATTCCTCTAAACAAATCTATTGAACGTCAGTGATGATAATTATTAGTGATTACTCACCGATTGCAAATGTGTTCTAGATTTAGACATTCCAAAATAGGGACAGCATGGCAGTTTTTCACATGTATATGAAGGCTGAATCTTTTATTTTAACTTGTAACAATGACTCTTGGTTAGGAAAGAAGTAGTATTCAGTAGATGAAATCTGGGCTGCCTAAGTTTATGCTGGTTTATATTTACTTCAAAGGCACATAGTATTTCAACTTGGAAAAAAAAATTGAACTCCTGGAGGCAGAGGAGGAAGTGTTGCCTAAAGCCTGTTAAAATAAAGACTATCAGATGAAAAATCAAATCATCTTTCTAGTAGAAGAGATTTAGACTAGGTCAAAGGAAAAAAGAAAGTTGTTATAATTCATTTTTACCCTGGAAGCTATGCTGCATGACATTTTTGGAAGAAATCAGATCTTTTGTGAGACCAGATGGCACAGCAGGAACCTGAAATGGCAGTCCATGTGAACCATTTGAAAACTGTTTTTAATTCCTGTGGGTTTTGTTGCTGTTGTTGTTGCATTCTTTTCATCTGGAACACGGAGTTCATCTTAACTGTGTGATCAGAGCAGCAGTATTGTCAATGAAAGGGAGAGAAGAGGAATGCATGAGAAGGAGGACTGCAGTTTTCAATCACTGTTAGGCCTCAAGGGAGGCTTAATTAGGCAAAGAATTCAAGGAGAGCATTCTCTGTGCCTCTCTTTTCACTGATCGTGCAGGCAAGCTTTGTAGATTTAAATAGTGTGTTGAAAAGTTGCTTCAGTTTCTTACCCATGGTAATTTGCAGATTTATGTGATGCTTCAATCAATAAGGTTTTCTACAACTAATAAAATTTAATAACTATCTCTTATTGTTGTGGTAATAAATCTGCATTCTGTTAAATGTAGACTTTCAACTGATTGAACTCTTTGAGAGTTACTGTATATAACTAGACACTCTGAGACACGCAGTATGAACAGGGGCATGGTTGCAGATGGTTTGTGCCCTCAAAGAATGACTAATTTGGTCCTCAAAATACTGTTCTCCCTGGCTTCATTTGTACTGCCACTTCTGTGGTTCCCAGGGTGTCTGATGTCCACATTCCCTGTGGCAGTGTGCCCTCTGGACACCAGGTGGCTGAGCCTGTCTCTTTGTCATACAGGGCTCCTTAACTGATAATACTTTCCACATCCTCCTCTGAGCCATGGACCAACACAGCAATGCAAGGGAAAGCAACAAATAAACCACCACCGTTTGGTCAACTGCTAGCCTGTACTCTCCTGGGTTTCCCATTGTGGAAAAAACAACTTTTTGCTGCAGAAAGCTCACATGATGACATCTTATTTGTGTAGCCAGTGCATGGGGTGAGCCTACAAAGTAAATGAATTGGTGCCATCTCAGCTGTCCTAGGTGTTTATGGTATGGGGACAGAGGTTTAAGTACTACTGATGCTCCCTAGGAGACATTTGGTTATTATCAGCTAGTAAGGCTGCTGCTGTGGTTTGACTGACCCAGGAAAAAACTGGCAAGAGAAAGACAGTCTCTGTGGTCTCCTCGCCTTCTGCAGCTCCCAGTGAGAGGAATATGTAGTTATAAGCCAAGACTAATCTGGAGATAAGCCCATTGACCTCTGGAGGTTGAGCAAAGGTCTGTACACTGACCTATTATAGGCAGGTAGTGTATATATATTCTAGGTAATTATATGGTCTTATGTGGTTATGCAAATACCTGTGAGGGTATCAAACCTAATGACACCCTGCTTATGCAAGTTAGTCTTGTTATCCCACGTTACAGTACTGTGGCAGGAAAGCCTAGGTAGCCAGCACAAGGTCATCCGGTCAGGATGTACCGGGACAGGCAATAGAGCTAGTTACTCAAGGCTCATACTAGTTCTCTGTCTTCTGTCTTGTCCTGTCTATCCATCTGTCTTTTCATGTGGCTGCATCCCAGTGCTCTACCTTATTTTCCATTATGGATGATCTTTCATATTGGCTCAAGCAGGCATAAAATCTTGTGAACACTTGAGACATGACATTGCATTTCCTATTCCATCTTCATAAGAAAATTTTGAAACCTGAATGTGCAGGCCTTATTTGTAGTCAGTAAAGAGAACATGATCAGACACACCATTCTTAAGCTTCAACTAGCTGGATCTATAATTTATTTTAATTCAAAACTGTCTAATCAAAAAGATTTTATTTTAAGGACACAAATATATGCTCTTCTGCTGAGTAATGATTGCTTCAGTGGGGAATAGAAAGCCTGCAAATATATGCTTGGCTTCTCAGCATGACCTAGTGTGGTTCACAGCCATCTGTGTTTACAGTAAGACATCGCCCACATGCATTAGTCTGTAAACAGTATCAAACCCCAAAGTTTTTCTTTTTTTCTCTTTCACTCTCCATATATATACTCTTCTCTTCAGTGTGTCTCCATATAGGTATAAGCATATGCAAAGATACCTTTTTTTTTTTTTGAGGTCCAAGCAATCTAACAGCTTTCTGAGCTAGCGCTTTGAAGATGCCTTTACAATATTAGTAGATGAAAGGCTTGCTAGTTGCTTGTTGTTAGTACTAGGGGGAGCATTTATTAGCTGCCTAAAACCCTCTCTGGTCCTTTAGCAGTGGTTGCCTATTGAGACAGCCAGTAGATATTCAAGACCCAGTCAAAATATCACAGAGGAAAACCTATGAGTTTCCCAAGTGTGTGAGGGGTTCTCCATTTGGCATTTGGGAACTCTCTATTTCTCCATGTCAGTTGACTTCAGACTGTCAGAAAACTGTCCTTCTCATCAGTGCTGGTGCCACAAAATTTATTTTGCAAGTCCATTATGTTTCTTCTAGCCTACATATATGTTTTTGAATGTGATTATGCAAAAGGCTTAAAACCCAAGATTTTCCATAGATGTCATTGGCAAAGAATGGAATTCAAGTTAGGACTCAGTATTTTTTATAAGGTGCTCAGGGCACACCCACATTTCAGGTATCAAACAGGAACACTTTAGTGGAACATGTAAAGCACAGCTGTTCTTACCAATTTATGACCTCCAGGACAAGGAAGTATTCTTGTGCTTATTCCTGTTCATAAAAGACCTGTTGCCCACATCTAACAAAGGTAAATTGACTCAACAGGAAGGAAGTTCCATGGTTGTTGAAAAGATGAAGAAGTTCCAGCATATCCTTGCATCATAGAATTAATGGCCATGTGCAGCTCCTGAAGCAGTCTTGAGGTTGTCCTGCACTCCTATTCACTGCACAACCGCTCCCACTGCCAGAGGGTGAATTGCTGCTACTGTGGATGAAGCCGAGGCATTTGGTGAGAGGGAGTCTGAATGAAAAACATCTTTGTGACAAGTATTTGTAAATGCGTGTTAAGCAAGGTGGCATGGGGAGCACCTCACTGATTGCTGTCAGCCAACTTTTCCCTTTTTTTATAAAGTCTTTTGTGACCTCCAAGCATTGTCTGATCTGATTTGAAAGGTCAGGGATATGGACAGCACTGCAGAGTCTGTTGCCTGCTTGCCACATGCTTTATTTTTGACTTCCTTGAACTGATAAGAATAATGTAACTGCTCTGCTTAAGCCTTAACTCTTTCTTCTCCCCCAAGTGTATTGAGAATAAAGCATTATGAATCTAATGAAATATGAGGACTACTTAGAAATTACCTGAAATGCTTGGTTAAATGAAGAAAATATGCCATAAATCTTGGGCAGATATAAGGACGTGATAGATAGAAAGACAGACAGACAGGATAGACACATGCCTGTCAGCCTGATCTCAGTGCCTGGCAAGGTTATGGAGAAGATCATCTTGAGAGTGACCACATGGAACATACAGGACAACCAAGTGATCAGACCCAGCCAGAATGGGTTTAGGAAAGGCAGGTCCAGCCTTACGTGATCTCCTTTTATGACCCCATGATCCACCAGGTGGATGAGGGGAAGGCTGTGTCTACCTGGACTTCAGCAAAGCCTTTGACACCATCTCCCATAGCACTCTCCTGGACAAGCTGGCAGCCCATGGCTTGGGCAGGAGCACCCTTTGCTGGGTTAAGAACTGGCTGGATGGCCGGGCCCAGAGAGTGGTGGTGAATGATGCTGCATCCAGTTGGTGGCTGGTCACTGGTGGGGTCCCCCAGGGATCAGTGCTGGGGCCAGTCCTGTTTCATATCTTTATTGATGATCTGGATGAGGGCATCAAGTGCACCATTAGCAAATTTGCAAATGACACCAAGTTGGTATCGATCTGCTGGTGGGTGGGAAGGCTCTGCAGAGGGAGCTGGAATGGCTGAAGAGATGGGCCAAGACCAGTGGGCATGACATTTAACAAGGCCAAGTGCTGAGTCCAGCACTTCAGCCACAACAACCCCAGGCAGTGCCACAAAGCTGGGGGCAGAGTGGCTGGAAAGCTGCTCAGCAGAAAAGGACCTGAGGGTGCTGGTGACAGTGGCTGAACATGAGCCAGGGTGTGCCCGGGTGGCCAAGAAGGCCAATGGCATCCTGGCCTGTGTCAGCAATTGTGTGGCCAGCAGGACCAGGACAGGGACTGTCCCCCTGTACCCAGCCAGCACTAGTGAGGCCACATCTCCAATCCTCTGTCCAGTGTTGGGCCTCTATTGCAGGAACGACACTGGGGTGCTGGAGCATGTCCAGAGAAGATCAACAAGGCTGATGAAGGGTCTGGAGCACAAGTTCTGTGAGGAACTTCTTCTGAGGGAGATGGGAGTATTTAGCCTGGAGAAGAGGAGGCTCAGGGGAGACCTTATCACTCTCTACAACTGCCTGAAAGGAGGCTGTAACCAGGTGCGGGTTGGGCTCTTCTCCCAGGCTACCAGCAATAGGACAAGAGGACAGAGCCTTAAGCAGCACCAGGAGAGGTTTAAGTTGGACATTAGGAAGAATTCCTTCACAGAAAGGGTGATTAGATATTGGAATAGGCTGCCCAGGGAAGTGGTGGAGTCACTGTCCCTGGAGGTGTTTAAGAAAAGACTGGATGTGGCATTTAGTGCCATGGTCTAGCCGACATGGAGGTAGGTGTTCAGTGTTAGGTTGGAGTCGATCTCAGAGGTCTTTTCCAACCTAATTGATTCTGTAATTCTGTGTGATTCTGTGATAGACTAACAGACAGGATAGAGAAATGGACATATCAGACAAATGTAAGCAAATTACAGTAAAGCAATCTATGGTGATTTACAACATTTTAGGTAACAGTAACTTGTGCAATGGAGAATGAGAAGTTGCTTATCCTACCGGCCTTCACCAGAAAATTGTCTTGCAGTTTCGACAACTGAAAGTGTCTGGATAATAATAGCCCTATAATAACTAACTCACTTTGCATTCATATCTCATGGTATCTTGTCAGTGCACCCACAATCTGAGAATGAGTTGGCAGTTCATGTACTGGAGTTGAAAAGGCTTGCCCTGCCTTAGTCATGTGATGCTGAAGTATTTCTCAGAGTGAGCACACTGAAGAAATACTGAAATTTAAAGATCCAAAAGTAAAATCAGGACTTTTGAAAGTGGGAAATGAGATTGGAACATTGAGCTCACACAAAACTTCAAAGTATTCTAAACTTTACCTTCTAAATGAAATAAAAAGTGAAAATGTTTCTTCTTAATAATTGTTATGTTCTTCAGTTAAAAATTAATTTTGAAAGCTTTTTTAGCTAATCAATATAGAAACTAGAAACAGGCAAAACGTTATCTCGTCTATTCATGCGTTACGTTCTGCTTCAACACAGAAAACCACACATATTCTGTCCTCTTAGAAAATGTCCTTGTTCAGTAAAAGTAGTTCTGTGGTTCTGAATGGAAACTCTAAATACTACAAAAAGTCTGAGCTGTCTCTTTATCAGTATGAGCCTTAATCTTCTTACCAAGAAACTGTTCTCTGCATAATTGATAGGAATACAGACCACCTTGTCCCCCAAAGGATCTCATATCCTGGTACAAGAACATAATAATATTTTTTTTTTTTGGTCAGAATACCTCTGTGCCCAGCCAATTCATTGCTCGAATGAAATCTTCTCCTCTTATCTGTCTGTAAACCAAACTTGGAACACTGAGAAAACATTCTCTTTAGAGCTTGTATACAGTTTATTAATCTCTGAATACATGCTCTTCAACATTTGGTATTTTGCTGATGCATGAACAGAAAATTTTCTTTAGACTATATGTTGCCAGTAAACAAAATGCTCATTTGGGAAATATCTACCCTTTATTCGATGTTTTGACGTGTTCTGGACTTGTGCCACACAAGCTGAGGACATTAATCAAGCCAGAATTACTTGAGAGAATTTATCTTCATTGCAGACAGAAGCATCCGTATGAATTCCATCCATCCAAGAGAATTCCTAATGGTTTCACGGTTTCTAAAATCAAAGTAAGTGCATACCCATAACACACGGATTTTCCTATCAGGGTCTGCATGTGGCCTCTAGTCAGCACATGGCTAAACCAAATATTTTCACAAAGAGCATAGCTACAGGAGAGCTTACTACAAGATGTATTAGCTCATTTGTCCTGGAAGCCCAAAATTAGCTACAAAAAGACTGTAAATTCACCAGATGCTTGCTTTTTCTGCATAGTCCTTCACAAATCCACTTATCCTCAGATCCCTTTGTGAAGTATTTATCTTCACTTCCCAGTTCTTTCAGATAGTCTGCCAAATCACTGGACAAATGAGCTCCCACAAAGTACTATGTTAACATTTTGATATAGAATGCATATTTTCAGCCCTAATGGAGGAAAACTGGAACTGCACACCGGAGTGGCATGGAAGCATACTAGTTTGGGCACAGCATCACACTAACGTGTGTGATGAGCCACTGGGCTCTTGATTAGAACTACATCAGATACAAAAAACGTAAAATATGGACAAGGCAAGCTTGGATTTATCTATAACTGTTCATACTCTAAATCTATTTATTAAATTCTAACTAATAAAGTAAATAAAAACATTTTAAAGAAATCTGTTACACAAGTCTTGCATTTTTAGGACTTTTTAAATAACAGGTGGTTTGAATGAACTAATTAAATCATGGATACAGTTAAAATTTACAGTAAATTCAAGAAACAAAGTACTTGAAACCTGAAATACTTGTATTTAAATTACTAAGGGATACTGTTCACTCTAATAAATATTAGTAAGAGAATACAGCACTTCACATTATTTGTAAGGTGTCTTTCTCTCCAGTGGCTAATGTGGAATTTTGAAGCCAGAACAGTTATATTTAACCTTCAGGAGGTCTTATTAATATACTAGCCAAATGTCATGATGTACAGAACAAGGTTTATATTCTGAGATGAGACACATTAGGCTGTTCTCAGCTAAATGTATGCATTTAGCTGCAAAGCACAGAGATAGTTCCTAACCAATCTGCAGCAAAATCTCTTCGCTGAAGAGGGACCAGACCTAGCATTATACTAGGAGCTTCCAAACGCTGCAGCCTACATGACAAGAGGAAGGAATTGTGTCTGTTTTGTAGGTCTGTGTTTTTTGGAAAAAGCATCTATAACATGGATAATACATCAGTTAAGAAGAGTTAAAGTACAAGTATGTAAATAAATAAATCAGTAAGTGTATTTTCCAACAGTGTGAAGGGAAGGCCTTTGGATACAATTTAGCGATTATGCTCTCTGAATGAGGATCCTTTTTCTTTGCAGGAAAAAGAACATTGATTTGTGTATGTGACATTTTGGGTTTGGTCTCAGAGATTTTATTTTGGTGGGGGGGAGGAAGGGGTTGCTTTCAGGCATTTTCATTCCCTGATGACTTGGACACATAGCAACCATCTGTTCAGCTGGTTCAATCCTGAACATGTTGTTTTTGGAGCAATGAAAGAAAAGCAAAATGAGTAGACAAAAGATGCGACGTATTTTCTGGCAAGCATATATTGGAAAACTTCTGTTATTAAGGCAAAGAACATTTCTGTAAGGTGCAGTTACAGCTTTTTCCTTTGCTTTTCAAATAGTACAGTATGTGATGAAAAAACACATGGAAAGGAGTCAGCTACATAAGTAATATAATTTCAAAGATTCCACTGGCTCCAGTTATTACAGGATTTACAGGAAAGCTGTTCCATTTCTTGAAACTAATAAAAGTATCAAATGACAAAACACAGTTTAGATTGTAAATAGAACCAGAAGTTTCAAAGGGAAAAAAGAGCCAATTAAAAATTAACCCTGGTGCAGCAATGCAGGCACATCCTTAAGGGCTTATTTAACAAGACATTCTGCAGGAAGAGGTGTTCTATCATTTACAGTATGGCATACGAACATCAAGCATCATGCTAGTGTCAGGGCTAGTGATGGCACATGAATGTATTCTATTTTCTAAACAAATACCATAATTCAGTGTGTCTTTTTATATCTTAATAAAAGGACAGCTGGATGAGAACAGTCGCAGAGGTCATTTCTGACCTCTATTAATCTATAATTGTGTGAAAATGCACTTTGACAAGAGGATGGGAAAAAGAATATCAAAATGCTTCCAATGAAATGAAATGTGATCATGAACAGGAAGAGGCTTAGAGATAAGACTGGGAGAAGTACAGAGAATATCTTACTGAAATAGCAGAGAACTGGAGAGGAGAGGAGAGGAGAGGAGAGGAGAGGAGAGGAGAGGAGAGGAGAGGAGAGGAGAGGAAACTGCCAAGAGATCAGATAAATACCTTCCATCAGGTGTAGGACAGGAAAAGGTTAATCATCTGGCCTGATGCAAGGAGTTATGTGGGAAACCTCTGAAGCTCCTGCTAGAAAATGCTTTTGGTTGGATAAATGAGCAGAAGGGGGGATAAACAGAAAACATACAAAAACTTACAAAAACAAAGGGAACTTTTCGTTTTTCTTTTGGGTGGGGGGGAAAGGGAATGTGCTCGAATGGAATAGAACGAAATAGAATGGAATGTCATGGAGTGGGAGTGGGGTGGAATGGGATATGAATTTTGAGAAGAGAGAATGTTGACCGGTAAAGATAGGAGTGTAGGTGATGGGATGCATACCCACGCTTTGAAAAGTAGTGAACTGCCAGGTAGATCTTTGGCTTAGTTGTCTAAAATCACAGAAAACAGAGTGATTTTTAAGCCTTCTAAAAGAATGCTTTGGTGTTTTGTTTTTAGGGCTTTTTTGTTTGTTTTTCGTTTATTGGTGTCCTTCACTCTGCATGGCTTACCGATTTCCTCAGGTATCATCCTGTTGAGCCTGAGTACTCTGAGTACTCTCAGATTTTGCTTGGAGGTCTGTACTTATGTGGTGTATTAGCTGTTCTTAAGGCGTGTGTTGTGTGCAACCTGCGCTAACCTTGAGCCTGGCTGTACATTCAGCAGAGGGTGGATCAGGTATTCTGTGACTTACACTGTTGTGAAAAGTTGTGCATTAAAATGGTGTCAGCCTAAGAACAGCTTGACTTCATCTGGAGCAAGAAAAATGTGGTATGTAAGTGTTGGGGGATATGTCTGTTTGTAGGGCTAGAAAATTTAAGTAGTCTTTCTTAGGGGCATCTTTGATGGTTCTCCCTTAGGAAGTTTATAAGGGTGTATAGAAAATAATCCAAATATAGTCCATAAGCTAGAGGTGGCACCTGTAGAAATGTTGCTAGAAACTGTTATGCAAACAATGTCTGTGTAGATACATTGGTAAAAGAACTAGAGGCTGCCTGAAATCTGTGTGAGTTAATTGCATTCTGCTTTCATCAAGGATCACGTATACAACCTGGCTCAGGTATACAGAAACAAGTCACATGGTAACTGAGGTAAATCTCTCTACCATGTCTAAAGTTCATTGCTGTCCTTCCCCTGGCTTTGTGACAGAGGCAGGGCTTCCCTGAGCAGAGGAGGCTTTCTTATGTATCTTGTTCAAAGTCCTGTTTGTGTTGAAATGCCTGATCGCTCTCTCCCAGTCTCAGGGTTTTGTATGTCCTTCTCTCCCGGCAATACTTGCTTCATGCTAGTCTGGTGAGTAAAGGCAAATGTCTGTCTGATGAAAGGAAGAGGCTTTACTTCAAGATGGCCACCACTCTTAAATATGGAAACAAGATCTGGGAGTTTGAAACCACTCTGGCTCTCTAAAATAATGCCTGCTTATTGAGGGTAGAACACTTTCACTCTTAAGTGTAACAACCCAGTACTTTAAGCTTTACTTGATGTCCATATCTGTAGTCTACAGAACATGAGTACTCTAGGCTGTAGTACTGCCTCCACGCATGCCAGAAGGTGTCTTGGAAAACCAACTTTCTTTCACATCTTTTGTAAAAACTGTATGTTGGTGTGTTGATTCAGTTCCTTAGTTCAGCCCTTTTGGTGTTTTGTTGGGACCCAAGGCCAGAGCATGTGTTTTGAGCATACTGACTTGCCTTATTCTAGTGCCTTTAATTGTTGCATTTACTTAGCTAGGTGGGCTGCTTTGTGTCTTGCTACACTCTCAGTTGGATGTGGGAAAATGGGTGCTGGGACTGAGAGTTAATATTCTTCCTGGGGTCTAGGGTAAAACCTGAGACTTGTTGTTGCAGGATCAGTAGTGGCAAATGACCGTGTGTGTGTGTGTGTGTGTGCGTGCAGGAATTGAATTTATCTTAGAATCTACCTTAGCCTCCTCATACCACTACATACATGCAGCAATGCACTCTCATGGGTTTTAATTCTAAAGGGATTACTTCTGTTGCTATAGTAATGGCTGAAATACTGTTTGTGTCACAGTCTAGCTCAGCTTCTGGAAAGAAATAATATTTTCATACAGTTAGTTACCATCAAGAAGAGGTGTTGCTTCACCTCAGTTGGCAAAATAAGTGCTGGTTTAAAAAACCCTGATTGCCTAGAGGTTATGGCATGGCAGTTATAGTCCAAAGGGAAATACACCATCAGCAATTTTTTGCTCTTGGCTGTTACATCTTGGTTTTCTTAATTTTTTTTATGACTTAGTATCTCTGACAAGTTGCTTCAAAAATATGTCTCTGTGGTTTGCTTTTTTTAATTTTTTTTTTTTAGCCAGCTTCTCACTCAATGCAGCAGTAGGAGATTCCATTCTCTTGATCTTGAAAGGTATTCCTCAAATATGGTGATTCTGACTCTCTCAAAAAATATTTCACAGGGTAGTTTTGTGGGTAGAGTCACATACAGTTTGTACTGCACACAGCGTTCACTGTTCTAATAGGTAGTTTATGAAACAGTACTTCTGGAACTAGGCGGGAGTTGGTTTCTGTCCTGCTCACTTGCCCTACCTCCATCAGGGAATCTGCTAATTGGTTAGTGAGTGTTATTTACAGTTCTGCTGTTTGTTTAAGCCTAAAACGGAGTAACTCCACTAGAAAGTAGCTGTTGGACTGCTAGGGCAATTTCCAAGGCTTCTTTTACAGAGAGCCTAAACTCAAGGATTATTTTCTAGTCCTCAAGAAAACCGTATCAGTACCAAGTGTTTATACTGAGCTGGATTTTATTCTCTATTATCTGATCATGAGGGGCAGAATAGGACTCTTCAGTAAGATCTGTATTTAACTGCTGAAGTTCAAAAAGAAACAAAAAAAAGAAAGATACTTCTTTTTCCAAATTGTCCCATGAATTCTTAAAATGAGGAAAATTCACAGCGAATAGTTACACTGTGAAAGGATACACTAGAAAAGTTATAAAATATCCAAATAGTGTTAACACACAGAAGCATGCAAGTGATGGCTGTCAAGATGGCGAAAATGTAGGCAGGCTTTTCCTGTGTGGGAACTTTATCCAGCTATACCTGACAGAGGAGAACAGACTCTCAAGGTTGTGCCTCCTCTGTCAGATTACAGCAAAATCTTTTCAACACATGCACAGGAATGGTCCCTGAATGATCTTTGAAAGATTAGTAATCAGCTCATAAACATCCTAATTCTTGCTGCAAGACACCTACAGTCAAACGGATAGAGCTGGCTGAGAACTGCTGCAGGCTTCTCAGAGGATTAAGACCTATTACTTCCTTTTCATATTCCTTCAGAAGTGGTGGGTTTGGTTTTGGTTATTTTTTTACAAATGGAAAACCGTAGTAGGAATTCACAAGGGGTTTTTTTAATGCTTACATTTCAAGTGAAAAGGGGATAAATTATTAAACTTGATTAAAGCCAGCTGAGGTGTGGCTTTGAGATGTCCTTTTTGACTATTATTACAAAGACTGTAGTAAAAGCATGCACTGTGGAAGCTTGTAAAAGACCAAGAAAACTCAGTAATGGCTCTGCCATTCACAGGGCTTGTATTCAGACTTCAGCAGCAATTTTCATGCCTTAGCTACCTCAATCAGACACAATTTGATGTAGTTATCTCTTCCATGGTTATTTTAGTACACATCTTTGTTCTGACTGGAGAAAGGCCATTGATATATATAGCCCTAAATCTGCCCAAGAGTATAAATAAACTGAAGGACTTGGTGGGGAAGAAAGAATACAATAATACAAATGGAATACAATAATACAAATGGAAAAAATACAATAATATAAATGAAACCTATCAAGAGCTAATTTTGCCAAAATGGTGATGAACTAGTTCTTGATCTTGAGCTTGCTGAGTACATTAACTGAACCTCTGACTCACGGAGCTATGTCTTCCACACATAGAATAACTACCCATGACTAGAAACTCTGCACATTAATGTGATTTCCCCAGCCTAACTTTGGAAGTGCTGGTGCTATAGACCATTAACAGTTTCTACAAGAACTTAAGGTATCGTGCTAAGTTTTTATTCTCTGTTGCTAGTGCATAACTGCTTAGATGTGTGGCTTCTACAGAATGACATAATTAGTTCTCATTGAGACCTTATGTATTAGTTATCCTACTCATATACTACATATCCCACAGTATTCCATTAAATAATAATAGTGGTTAAAAACTAGGTGTGAAATGGAGTTAGTATGCTGCTCTAAGCTAAAGGATACTTCAAAGGGACTGCCTTTGGATTTGAAAAACAGAAAGGGAATCATGTCTTCAAAAGAGAATGATAACTTGCAGAATAATTCTTGAGAACAGCATCATAAAAAATGGTTTCAGGTGGAGCTAACGTGGGCAGACATGACTGTGCTGTGAGTCAAATAAAAAGCATGTATGAGCCTGTCTGCTGCTTTTGCACGATTGGTATATTTCAAGTGCTTCAGTTCAATCCTGGAAAAGTATTAATATCACTGGAGTATCTTCCAAAAAGTTGCCAGTGAAGAAACTCATTGAAGTGCAACATTGAGTGAGGGAAAACAGTGTGTCTGTGCTACCCTAACTGAATTTTGCAGGAAAGAAGAACGTATTTATGTTAGGTTGCCCTCCCCTTTTTACTTAGCTGAGCTGGGTAAAAATAGCAGATATAGCAGAGCAGTCTACGTAAGATTAGTAAGGACACTTCAGTTGTTAGTCTACCTTGAAAGCCTGTACTTCTGCCTCTTTTTAGACTGAAGGACCTGGTGTCTATCTAGACTGTGTTCCCAAGTCTTGCAAAAAGCTCTTAGACTGTATCTACCTCCTGGTTAGCTGAATCTGTTCAATTCTTTCTCTCTTAATCTCTCTCTGGTTCTAATAAGTCAGACTATCATAAATCTATGTCTATTTTAACAAGGGCTGCGACAGAGAACTAACCAGTAGGAAGTGGGCATCATGCTACCGGTCTTTTAGTAGGCATTGACCTCAGCTGGCAGAATATGAAAAAGTGGAAATTGGTAGATTTTGAGCAAACAGCATTATGATACTGTGAACTAAACACAGGATAAGACAGGGTGGGGGACTCTTAAAGAGTTCTCAGAGAACTGGCTGCTCTGTGAACTTCCTTTGCAAGTTAGCCAGCACGGTGATGAAACCATTCTTCCACAGAGCCTGGCCACTGGGAGCTGACGTTTCTCGCGGACATCAGATATGGAATACCTGTAGCTGACTGACAACATCGGAGTTGCAGGGTGTGCACGCAGTGCTACCCGAGGCCCCTCCAGACACGAGCACAGCCCGCCCTGCCCTGCCCGGGAGCAGCTGGCCGGGCGGCGCGGCAGACCCCGGCGGAGGCTGCTGCCGCCCGGCACAGAACACCAGTCCGGCTGCGCTGGGTCAGGTGTGCTGAACCGGGCTGCCGCTCACGAAACTCGGGGACTGGAAGGACACCGCGGGAACGCCGGCGAGAATCTTTGCGGCAACTCGGCCAGTGAAGCCCATCACGGTGGCGCGAAGCCGCAGCGTTGCTGGAGATGGGGTTGCAGGATGGAGGAAGGACGGGGGCCTCGGCACCAGTTTGGGACGACGCTCCGCTTGCTCCGACCCGTCCAGACGCACCCTCCGACCGCCCCCGGGCCCGGTGGCTCCGGGACATCCCGTGCCGCCCCGGCCGAGAGGCAGCGCGGGCGGTGCGGCGCGGGCGGACGCCAAGGCCCAGCGGGGCGCGACCGGCGGGGGCGGGTCCTGGTCCTGCCATGCAAACGAGGGGGCGCGGCCGCCGGAGGCGCGGGGTGGCCGGGGCGGGAGGAGGAGGCGGAGGGTGCGGCCCCACGCGGACCGGGGGGAGCAGCGGGGCCGGGCCGGACTAGGCCGGGTCGAGCGGGGGCGGCCGGGAAGGGCGGGGGGCGGCACCGCCGCTGGGTTGTGAGCAGTGGACGGGACGCGGCGGCCGCAGAGATCTTTCGCGGCGGGCAGCGGAGAGGGAACATGGCGAGCGTAGGAAACGGCACGGAGGAGAGCGGCGGCGGCGGCGGCGGCGGCGAGGAGGTAAACGGAGGGCGACTGCCGAGGGGCTCCGGGCGTGCGGGCAGCGAGCGGCCGTCCCCGCCGGCGCGGCGGCGGCGGGGGAGATGCGGGCGAGGGCTCCGCTGCAGTGGCCGTCCCTGTCGCCCACCTGCTCCGCGGTGGAGGCTGATGGGCGGGCGGCCGGACAGGACAGGGGCAGGCCCGGCTGCCGCTGGGGCGAGTCGCCGCCTGGAGTTGGGGAAAGTTGTGCCGGTGGCGGGGCCGCGGGCAGCCCCTTCCCGCATCCCGCGACCCCTCCTTTGCTTTTTTTTTTTTTCTTTTTAATTTTTTTTTTTTAAATTTTCCTTTAACCCCAGCTCCTGCGCTCTCCGTGCCAGTGTGCCGTGCCGCCGCTCCGGTGTGCGTCCCTCCCGGCGGCGGGCGGGCGGGCAGGCGCGAACCCGCGCTCGGGGGCGAGGGACAGGTGTGCGGGCAGCGGCGACCCCCGGCTCTGCACCGCGGCCGAGGCCTCGCTGCCGGGGTGTCGGAGAGGGCCCCGTGGGCGTGGGGTCTTCCGTGGGCAGTTTCTCGGTCTGGGAAATGCAGTCGGACAGAGCTGTTGTTGATGCAAGCTGCGTTTGTAATTTCGCCCTTGTTTTATAAAAGGTCCTTGAAACAGCCCAGGCAGAAATCCCTTAAAACGATCGCTTCTTGAACTTGAAGATTTTCTTTGTTGTCTTGTCAGTCTAGGAGAACACAGTAGCAGGGTTCCTTGACAACACCTCTGGGAAGCTGGTGGTTGTAAATAATTGTCCTAGATGAGCTTTTGGGAATGGTACTGCCAAACTGAAGGAGTTTTAACTGGAGCGTGCTTTAAAACGCAGTAGATCGCAGTCCTGGCATGCGTGTGTGGGAATATTGACTTGATTTTGGACTGCACAGTCTAGAATGAACGATTTTAGTGTTGCGTGCATCCAGCAGCTTCTTCAGCTGCCCAGATTTTGCTGAAGACAATTTATGAATGAGTACGTGATAGGCTGGGTTTTATTCAGTGCCCGATGTCTAAGGTGTGGCAGTGTTCTGTACAACAGGGCAAGTGACTAATGTCTACGTAGGACTTGCTATGCTGTGTAGTTCAGTGGAACTAGCTTGTTCTTGTTCTTGGTTAGAAGACGGGAATATATGTTAGCCTGTATTTCAGAACATGCTGTGAAAGTTTCTATTTCCTAAGGTTATATGTGGCAGCAGTGAAGAGGATGTGAAATGCTTGAATCTCATTGTGTACTAGAGTGAATCACTGCAAAATCATAGAGTCATCTCTGTGAAGCCGAGATTTTTTTCCAGAGTAGGGAAAAAAAAGTTGCTAACTAGCTCTCGCAGCTCTCAGTAAGCAAATAGTCAGAATTCAGACTTGATATAACAGGTATTCAGCAACTTTGTTGTAGCCCAGCTGTTCTGTGTGAACAGTAGGAACGAATATACTTCATTGAGTTTGGTGTTAAGTGTTAATGCTTTTTAGAGGAAAAGAAGCTGGCAAGAAAAAAAATTGAAAGGTGGGCATAAAAGCACATGAAAGAGGCGTTATTTGAGCAATACTTTGCAAAAAGTGTAGTTTTCTCTGTTTAAGCCTAAAAGACGTCATGCTCTTTGCTTGTGCTTGGTTTGCTTAGTGCTTGATTCTTTGGAGTCTGAAACAGACCTGTAGTGGTAATGGAGAAAGTACTTCAGTTTTTCCTGATCAGATTCCAGAGTTCAGGAGGAAAGGGCAGATGATTGTCTTGATCTTGGAGATGGTCACTGCTTTTGTAACAGAAGTTGTCTAGACCACTGTACACTGTCCTTGCCTACAGGTTCACTGTAGTCTCTTTACTGATAAGCTTGTTGTGATTTCATGCATGTGGTAATTGTTTTTAAGCGTCTTAGCTTTTTTTGCAGTGTCTATGATGCTGAGAAACAAAGGTAGCAGAACACTACTATAAGCCTTTTTTTTATGAGCTACGTGCATCTAAATAATACTGTTTACTTAGAATATGGCAGATGGGAGCTCTGCTTCCTGATTTAAGTGCACATGCTTAGTACTATATGAACATAGCTTTTAGCATAGAATTTTGCTTTGCAGGGACTTGTGAATGCTTCTTCACCCCTGAAGCTTTGAAGAGGAATATGTTAGGCTAAATGTTGAAGTTGTTTCCTACTTAACAGGATGGATACAAAGAAGAACCCTTCTTCTAAAGTCCAAGCATAAGGTACCAGGTAGCTGTCCCTTGCTGCGGTCTGTCCCTGAAAAAAATTTATGCTTTTCCTTATGCTTCTTGCAGCTCAAGGAAGTGCCAGATACCATGTTTATCTTTTTTTTTTTTTTTTCCTGATTTATGTCTCATTGTCCTGCAGCTGTGCCTTTCCAGTGGGAACAGGAGTGGGAATGGTATGAAGTGTAAATAAATCTTGTGATTTTTTTTAACCCAACTAACGCAAGTGTGTTAGTCCATTGGTGTTTTTTATTTAAAGGAAAAGAAACCCACCAAGAGGAACCAGAGACCTAAGAGGCTGTATGAATGAGGTAGTGTTACGGGTATGCCATCTGGGAAAATAAATGGTTGTTAAACTCACGATTTTCCTGAGTTCACTGTTACTTCCCTGGTGTTGAAGTGTGATCATTCTCTACTAGGAGGCAGTTTCCTGATTGCTGTGTGCAAAGTATCCACGTATGGTGTGGCCAGTTGTGAACTCAAACATGATATACCATCGACACTTAAACCACTATATGACACTGAACTCACCCCATAAAAGAATTAATACCGGTATTCCTTTGGAATGGATTGGAAATCTAGGACAGATATAGTTAACGTTAAGGGCAAAGCATTCCTAGCCACTGGAGAGTCTTCAAGCAAAACTTTAATTCTTCTCCCCATCCACCCTCTTCCCACCCCACCCCCCTCCCCCCCACCTGTCTAAAGATTACTTAAAATAGCGGGCCAGATCTGCTTCCCATTAAGTTCACTCTTTGCTGCCCTGGTTTTTCAAAGTCTTAAAGCCAGCTTACTTGGTTACTTGGGGATTCCCTATCAATTAAAAAAAATTAACCCACAAACCCAACCGGGGTCCTTGTGCATCTGAGGGTTGTGGCTAGACAGAATAGACCTTTGTGATCATAAACTTTTATGATCAAGAAGCATCTAGATGCTAAAAGAATTCCTTGCTTGGCCAAAGGGAGCCAGACTAAAGATTATACACAGATCTGAAGGTGATTTGGTACCCTTGGTGTGGTCAGCTCTAGGGCTTTGTCCTGACCTTGGCTGGGATAGAGTTAATTGGTGCTGTGCTGTGTTCTGGATTTAGTGTGAGAATCCTTTGAATAACAGTGATTTCCAGTTGTTGCTAAGTAGTGCTTACCCTAAAACAGGAACTTTCTCAGTGTCTCATGTGCTGCCAGCAACCAGTTGCAGGAGAAGCTGTGAGGGAGCATGGCCAGGACAGGTGGCTTGAACTGGCCAAAGGTGTGTTCCATACCCTTGAACATCATGCCCAATATATAAACTGGGGGGAGTTGGCTGGAAGGGGCCAGTCACTGCTTGGGGACAGTCTGGGTATCAGTCAGCAGGCAGTGAGAAATTGTATTGTGCATCACTTCTTTCTCTTGGGTTTTATTCCTCTTTACCCCTTTCTGTGCTATTATTATTATTTATTTTACTTTATTTCACTATTAAACTGTCTTTATCTCTACTCATGGATTTTACCTTTTCCCCCAGTCTCATTCCTGTCTCACTGGCAAGAGGGGAGAGCAAATGAGTGGCTGTGTGATACTTGGTTGCTGACTGGTGTTAAAACATGACAGTCTTTTTCTGGTGCCCGATAGGTATGATAAGTTCAGATAATAACAAACCTGACTAGAACACGTTAGAATAAAATTTTAAAAGCATTGTGTTAGTAACATGGGAGGAATGCAGAGATGCTCCCCACTGTAAGGAGAAATTTTGTGCAGCCAAAGCTCAGCTGGAGTTAAAAGATGGCCGTGACTGTCAGAAGAATAAAAAAAAAAAGGTTTTTACTTTGATATATCAGTAGCAAAAGACAGTGCAAAAATAACATTGGCCTATTACAGGATGAGGATGGTCACCTCACAAACAGGGACATAGACAAGGCTGAGATGTTAATGCTTTCTTTGTCTCTCTTGTCAACACTGAAAATGGACTAAGCATGTCCCAGCACCCTGAGCTGGAGGAGCATGGCTATGACAATGAAAAACTCCCAGCTGGATCCCTAAAAGTCTGTGGGGCCTGGTGGGATTCAGCCAAGAGTACTCAAAAGAGCTGGCTGATGTCATTCATTGCAAGATCTCTTTCAGTGATTTTTAAATGGTCTTGGGAATTTGGAGAGGTTGATTGCAACCTGGCTAACATTTTTCCCAAGAGAAGGGACTACAAAGGTGATCCTGGAAACTACAGGCCTCTCAGTCTTACTTCAGTGACCGGTAAGTGTGGAGAACAGTATTCTGGGAATTTCTGAAAAACACCCAAAGGACAGTGCAGGTATTGGACAGAGCCAATATGGCTTAATGAGGGGAAAGTCCTACTGAGTACCTTCGGAGGGAAGAGAAGGTCTTCAAATCTGACAAGAGGGTGACAGGCTCCAACTCCAGTGGCAGGCATTGCAGCTGAAACAACCCTTACAGGTATCAGTCACTTGTATAAACAAGAAGAAATGGACACAGAAGTCAGCTCATAGTAAAGTTGGGTGAAGCAGGGCTATCCCAAGAGCAGAACAAAAAGACAGAAAAGAGAGAACAATTCAGTACCTGTCCCTGAGTGAGCCGTGGGATATGTGAAGTGACTTCAGCCATCATCCAGATGAGCGCATTGTTATCTGCCTGCTCTGGTGCTGCAATAACAGGGCTAGTAGCCTGGAATTTTAGGGTAGGGAAGCAGCTGGGATTGCTTCCTGCAGAAGGGGGCATTAACAAGGCAATTAGGAAAATGACACAAGTCATCAGCCTCTGGAGGTGACTCCTGTCAAGTGTGAAGGAAAGGTATCTCTTCAAGGGAGATGTTATATGTCACCCAGGCAAGTGGACCACCATGTCCAGTACCTGAGGGAATTAGCCATGCTAGAGATCATTTATTATGATGAAAACAATGTGCAGTTACCCACAGATCCAGGTGAAATCCAGTGTGCATGATCCATGGTGGTGGTAATTTGTGTGGCGTGCACCATGCACCATCGTTGTGTGCCAGTTTATTGGTGGTAATGAGACAAGGCTGGGTAGCTGGGGGGACAAAGAGGCAGTGATGGTGGCAGAGTGGCTTGCCCGTTCTGGCAGTACTGAGTCACTATGGACTTTGCTGTGGAAAAACTGCTTGAAAAATGGGAAAAACTGTTCCAGAAGTTACAGCAACAAAAAGAAGATAGATCCTACTCTCCATCTGTATGGTCCAGTATCTCTGCTATTAACAGTAAGTGTTCTGCTCAAGAGAGAGGATGTAGAGGGGTAGACCCAGTGGGTTGCTCTCTGTTTTTATCTGAGGGATCACAGAGCAGACATGAGAAAGTGGGATAGAAAACCTGTCTTAAACCCTAGAGGAATTGGTACCTGAGTTGTAGGGAAAAACAATCCCAAATGGTTTTTTTACCAGGAAAGTTGCTCCTTCTGTCTCCAGTGGACAGTTCACCAGAGTGGAAGGTCTTATCTTATTCCTAATTCTATGGAAAGAAATTCTAATCCTGTTTTCTTTATATGAAGTAAGTGGACAGTCCAGTGACCAGGAGTGGAGGGGCTCTGCTCCAGCCAGGTGGAGGAGAGGGACAACCATTTTTATTGGACTCTGTAGATCGGATGGCCTAGCATGTCAGACCCACAGGTGTATACGGCTCTAGCAGACACCAGTGCATAGGCAAGCTATAAAGGGACAGAACCTATTTGTACTTCTCAAGTGACAAGGTCATCTCAATAGCTGTCTGTGTTGGAGGCTGAAGTGAGCCTAACTGGGAATGAGTGGCAAAAGCACTGTGATGGCTCCAGAAGCCCTGTGCATCCTTGGCACAGGATGAGTACCTCAGGAGAGTACATTTCAGGGGCCCAAAAGGGTACCAGTGGGCTTTTGGTGTCTCTCCTAGCCCCAGCAGAGACACCATGATTCTCGCCCAGAAGTTGATTGGTCAACTCCAGAGCCCAGGAGTGCTCAGAAGGACCTGCTTATGCTTTAACAGCCCCATTTGGCCAGTGTGGAAGTCCTATGGAGAATGAAGACTGACAGTAAACTGTTGTGGCCTGAATGAAGTCACACCACCTCTGAGTCCTGCTGTACTGGACATGCTGGAACTTCAATAACAGCCGGAATCAAAGGCAGCCAGGTGGTATGCAACTGATATTGCTAATGCATTTTTCTCAATCCCTTTGGCAGCAGAGTGTAGGCCACAGTTTGCTTTCACTTGGAGAGGTGTCAGATGCACCTGAAACTGACTGCCCTGGGGTTGAAACACAGCCCTGCCAGAGGGGTGGGGTGGGGGATGTGAAGTGTGGTGGGGTGAGAGACCATCTGCATGTATTTAGCTGCCGGCTTAGTTGTGGGTACAGGCCGTGACAGGCTTTTATTAAGGACAGCTTGGCCAATTCAGCTAATCTGTGCCTCACCTCTAAACTAAGCTATTAAGGAAAATAGAGGTAATAAAGGTCTTACGATGCATGTTGTACTCTCTTGAACTGCCCAAGCAGGGATAAGCGCTGTATAGGCTGGCTTTACCAGCCTGGACAGTTGATCTTCAGAGCTAATTTCAAATGAAACCAGCATCGTCTTTAATTCAAAACCCGGTTAGTACTTGGTTTAAGTACTCAAGGGTTTAATCCACTGCTGCAGCAGCTGCTGCATTTACAATGAAAGAACTTGCTAGTGGTATGCTTCTTTACATCAGTAGCTTAGTATAATAATGCGCTTTTAGAATAAATTGTAGAACTGTGCAGCACTGGGTATTTCCTCTCTCATGTTTATGCTGAGGATTCTTCACAAGTTTCGTGTGGTAATTTCAGCCTGGAAGAAGAGTCTCAGCAGGGAGAGACAGTGGTAGCTGCATTTCCACAGAGACTTTGAGAAACTGAAAGTGAGCTACTGTGGTGCCTTTTTCACCTTAAGAACTGAAGAATGTGTTGGAAATACAGAGTTGGGAAGCAGTACTGGGGATGCTTTCTCTCTTGAGGGATAATTTTTTTTTTAAACATCCTCATCTGACTTGTATGGTTTTATTTCTTTGAGAAGTAGACTTTGCTCAACTGAAGAATGTAAAATTTGTACTCCTCTTGTTTGCTTTTTCCAGAGTGTTCTGCTTTGGCACATGGCTCATCTGTTTTTCCTGTCTGTGTTGGTCTTTCCTAGTGTCAGAGCACATCTGCATCTAACATGAGGACCATTCTATTTCAGCAGCACAAGTGGAAAACTAAACATGACTAGTAATTTCTTTCTTATTGAATAAAATTAGGTTGCTGTCTCCCCTTCCAGTATTCTGAGGTTCTTAAGTTCAAATAAAACTTTGCTTTACTTACAGGTGTACCTGTTGAAAGGTACTGTCCTTCCTTGTGACTACTCTTCAAAGTAAGGACATGTACTCCAGTTTTATACTACCTATGTTGTTCTGAGATGGCTTACTTTTAGTTTTTGTGTTTTCCATTTCTTATTTGGCTTCCTAGAGTCGTGCATTTGAGTTCCTTGGTTGACTATGACCAGATTTGAAAGCTGGGTACGTAAAAAAACCAAGCCTTTATTGATTTTCTGGAGGGAAAAAGGAGTATGGAGTGTTCCAATTAAATTTTCTCATTTAATATTCACTATTATTAACCTGTGAGCTGTTTCTTCTCAGAGCAAGAGATAAAAGGTGCAGAAGATATGGGAAAAGGTGGGGTCACTGTAGGAAGCACCATGTGCCTCTTAGGGAGGCAGAACTGATGTAAACTGGGAAAGCTATACATCTATGAAGTGAATTTGAAAAAGGAAGTAAATTTGCTTTTACTTCTCTTTTCTGAGGTTTGGTTTGGTTTTTGTTTGGTTTTTTTTTTTGAGGAGGGGTATGAGGTGGTGATACTTGTATATGAATGGAAAATGGTATAACCAAAAGGGAGAGTTAGCTTTTTTTCTTAAGGTTTTGGGTATTCTTTGTATATTGAACTGCTTCTATTCTACTGTGGGAAGAAGCATCCAATATCTTTTAATGTAGCCTTTTCTTGGAGCAGTGGAAGTTACTGTCATTACAGCTGTAAATTGTACAGTTGTCTTGGTAATGGTAGCCAAAAGCTTCCAGCCACTGTGGAATCACAGAATGTTAAGGGATTGGAAGGGACATGAAGGATAATCTAGACCCAACTCTCCCTCTCAGGGCAGGGACACCTCCCACTAGAGCAGGTTGCTCAAGGCCATGTCCATCCTAGCCTTGAGCACTGCTGGAGTTGAGCCATCCACAGCTCTAGAAAGACAGTTCTGTTTCATATATAAGCTTAAAGGGGAATGGATTGTTTCTTGTAGTTCCAGTCAATTTATGTGAGAGTTATGAATTTGTGGAAACACGTTTGATTCTGCAAATATTTGTTCTTCTTTTGCTGACATACTGGCACCAATATGCTTGGAAAAACCTTTAGACTGGATGACCTTGTTGAAACTGCTAGAAGTTGATGCCTTGGTTTGGATAAAGGTTCTTGTTGGGCCCGTTTGTGTGTTGAAATAGAAAAGGAACTTAGTTGCTTCTTGGCAGACTATGTGTTACTTAGCAGCATGGACCAGGATGACTCAACGTAGGACTAGGTGATAGGCATGTCTGATCTTATGCCTCCTGTCTTAAGTAAATCTCCTATAGCTTGCCTAACCATAAGGACTTATTTGAAACTTTCCTTGCTATTGCAGCTAGTATGGCTTTCTTTTCCTGTGTGGCATCAGCACAGGAGGCGGAGATAAGATCACAGTTGCTGGTGTCAGGCTGGCAGGAATACGGCCCAGCACACCTATGTGGGCAGTAATTTTAACACATGCTGTTTCTTCTGGATCAATAGAAACAGTATTATATTAGAGGGAACATAAATGATGGATCGCTGCACTCACTTTGAAAAGGGAGCAAAACTGTGCAGCTAAAGTCTTGAGAAGCAGTCTGAGAGTTGGATACACACTGCTGTTGATGTGTGTTCTGATAAAAGCCTGGTCGTGGCCAAGATCTGTGTGCCACAGTTGGTCAAGCGTCTGCTTAAATAGTCAGAAATGTGAGAATTTGTGTGTGAGAGCTAAAAATTCTTTCTGCTTTTCTAAGCCCTCTCAGGTTCAAAAAAAGGTTTCTGCTAAGTCAACAGTAAGTAAATATCACAGACCTGTGGACTTATGCCCAAATGCCAAGTGGTAACGGTAAAGTTTTCTTATCAAGTGAGTAAAGACTGGCCTGTCATCTTATTCTGGAGTAAGGAAGTAATGCTGTTACCACATACTAAAGCAAGATAATCTAATCTTAGTAGCAACTGTATTTTTGGTTATGATGCAGAGAGTGTATCATGTTTTTACTCCAGTTCTCTTATGCATTCACTTTGCAATAGAGTGGTATATAAACTTTTGCAAGCCAGTGTTTGGGTGTGCAGCACTGCTTTGATTTCTTGTCATCCCCAGAAGTTAACCTCACACACACTCTTGTTCTGCAGAAATCCTCTTACTGGAGGGTGTATGAGGACAGTCTGTCATCCAAACAGAGAGGAGGTTTGTGGAAAACCTGTTTCTGAAGATAGTAATTTGTGTGTCCAGCACCTCTTGGCAGTACTGGTTCTTCTAAAAAGTGTAGTGTTGAGTAGGTGAGTAGGAATACTTGTCTGTAACTTGTAGTGGGTGCCCAGAGGAAACAAGAAATATTTCTGTTAGCTTTAGTTGTGCGAAGTGTGATTATAGTGATTATAGAGTACATCACACTCACTTTTATTGTCACCAAGAAATAATGGATGAGGATGAAGATGTTTTATCTGGGTTCTCTCTCTTAGGACTGTTGTTACCAAATCCAGTGAAGCAGCTAGGTAACTTAGTAACTTCATGTCTGTGCCATGTTTTTTTAATTTTTTGTATTTTTTTTTCCTTTTCTGCAAACTTACTAAGTTTCCAGGGCTGGAAAATACTTAATATTTTTTTCTTCTTTTTTTCCCTTTAGTATGTATAGTAATTTATGGTTAAATGGCTACTCTATGGTCCTGTGGCAAAACCTGAGCTTGCCACTGGAAATATGATGGAGAAGTAGAATTACCAGTTGTGGATTTGGTAAATCCACCTATTTTTAGGTTTATCATGGTTTAAGCCCAGCCAACAGACCATGCAGCTGCTCGTTCACTCCCCCACCAGTGGGACTGGGGAGGGAATCAGAAGGGTAAAAGGTAGAGAACTAGTGGATTGAGATAAAGGCAGTTTGATAGGGAAAGCAAAATCTGTGCACACAAGCTAGGCAAAACAAGGAATTAATTCACTGCTTCCCATGGGCAGGCAGGTGTTCAGCCATCTCCAGGACAGCAGGGCTCCATCACAGGTGACAGTGACTTGGGAAGACAAATGCTGTCACTCCATACATTTCCCTGCTTTCTTCTTCTTCTCCCCCAGTTTACATGTTGAGCATGATGCCGTATCGTCTGGAATACCCGTCTGGTCAGTTTGAATTTCCTTCCCCTGCTGTGTCTCTTCCCAACCTCCCATGCACTCCCAGCTTCCTCCCCAGACTGGAATATGAAGAGCAGAAAAGGCCTTGGCTGTGTGTAAGCCCTGCTCA
Organism: Corvus kubaryi; assembly: GCF_017639235.1. Taxonomy (NCBI): domain Eukaryota; kingdom Metazoa; phylum Chordata; class Aves; order Passeriformes; family Corvidae; genus Corvus; species Corvus kubaryi. Next base: position 12,930,566 of record NW_024582075.1, read on the forward strand.
GCAATAACAAAAACATCTCTGTATTATCTTGTGTTCAGCACAAATCCAAACCACAGCCCTATACCAGCCACCATGAAGAAAATTAACTCTACTCCAGCCAAAACCAGCAGAGGAGGCATCTTACACAGATCTTCGAGGTTGTTCTAGCTCAGCTGGCTAGAAGGAGCTGAAGAAACCTGCAAAAACTGAAGTATTCCACATTTTCTGCAAACCCCTCCCACTTTAATTTGGGGAAATGGTAATTTGTTGCAAAACCAATTTAAAATAATGACTTTGAGAAAAGCCATATATAATGTGGGATGTGAAGCTTGAGTGCTTTTTGACTTTTTTGATAAACTGTAGCATAACTGAGTACTTCCTGAGGTACAGCTTTTTTGTCTCTTCCCAGTAAGAAAAGTATTTTGAAAAGTAATGCTGTTAACTGCATTGAGGGAGAACAGTGGTGTTTGAGCCATTTAAATCTAAATATTGTATTATTGTTAATAGATGATAAAGATATAATCTTAAAATGTTAATTATTGTGTTTCTTGTCAAGGGAAGTGTGAAAAGCTTAGTAACTAAACTTTGGAGACAAAGCAGTCTACCTAAATTTAAGTGTGTGGTTTGGACCAGAAGAGGAATTTTAAGGTAAGATTTGGTGGTTTCAGCATGGTGCTAAAGAATATTTAAATCTATGCTGTGTCCAGATCGAGAATCTGAGCAGGAAAAATGTGTGCAGCTCTGCGAAATCCAGTTAAACATATTGTCCTGTATAGTCCTACTTGACACCACTGAAGTAGCTGGCTCTGTTAAGGTGTGGTCTACTGAGCTTAAGCAAAGTGTCCTCATAACCTTGGGAAAGAGACAGTCAGTAGTGGCTCAGTGTCTGTCTTTTAATGTAATTTGGATTAAAGAGCCATGTATGGTTGTAGCTCTGGAAAGGATGGGGTAGCTCATGGCCATTCACTTTTAGAAGATGGCAAACTTGGGTTGATGCTTTGCCAAAGTGCTGTATTTTCTGATTAGTGTGAACTATGTAATTTCAAGTCATGCCGAATTGAAGGGATGGCTGAAGTTGTATAGTTAAGCTTCACAGTGAGCATATTTCTCAGCAAGTGACACCAAAGGAGTCTTAAGACCCAAGTAAAAAAAAAAAAATGGTAGGCTGTTTAGAAGTCCATTTTACTTACTTGAACGGTGGGATTTTTAGCTGCTGCGTATATTAAGTTATATGTTTGGAGTAGAAGTGCAAGCTAAATGCAGGTTTTCCTGGCTTTGTTCTTTTTTGTGAACTGGAAACAGAAATATAGGGTCATGCCAGTGTCACAAATCAGGTCCCAGGTAGGAGGGTCTTCCGGGAAATTGTGCTCTGTATTTATTCTCTTCTGCAGTTTGGAGTTCCACCATGGAACTAACTCCTAACTGCTTTCTCAGTTAGTGCTTGTTGTGAGTTTTTACACTGGAACAGTGAAAAAGTGTGCTTGTAATTTTAAATAGTAATGTGTGTGAGTGAAGAGGAGGATGTTCATGTCTCTAATGGAAAGTAAGCAAGTACTTACTGGATAGACTGTACAACTCTGTGTTCATGATGCCTTGCATTGGGAGTTTCGTGCTGAATCAGACAGGATGTTCAGCTTACGTGTGTGTCATCACAGGTAGCTGTGCCTGAGCACAACTGAAAGTATTGTAAAAAAAGGATCATGGGGAAAAAGACTAGAGATTGCTTTGTAGAAGTGGCTTATGTGCTTTCTCTGAGTAGTTTGAGTTGCAACATGGGACGTAGTTTGTGGTCCTGTGTTAGCTAGTTTCTCGACAAAAAGCAGTTTATCTTGGCTAATGGCATTTGTACAGTTGCCTTGTATTCCTGTCAGTGTTTCTGTATGTGTGTCTCCTTCCAGTGGAGTAGAGAAAGGAAGTCACCTGACATCCTTGAAAGAGCTGACATCCAGTGTGGTTAATATTTTGGCTTAGTTTCTTTTTTATTTTTTAAACCCGCATAACATGTTGCTTTGTGTTTGATGTTTGTGGAAGTACTCTGGTGTTAGGAGGGCAGGTGGAGTGCAGGAAGGGGAAGCTGAGGTTACATCTTGTGATGGCAACCAAGGATGTAGAGCTTGCCTTCGCAGTTGTCTCTGAAACATGCTCCTCTTGTCCTTGACTGAAAGTTTTGTCTCTAGTCCGTTTTCTTTGTTTTGGGTCTGATCTTTGCTGTAGAGGAGATAAAGCAGTTCTATGCTGAGAGGCTAAACTCTGTATTAGTTTTGTGGTTTGTATCTTTGTAGATCATACCATAGCACTTGGTCTCTTCAGTAGATGGGGTCTGGTAGCTGCTGAACTTAGATTTTAATAGTTGCAGAATTTGGCCTAAGTGGTATCTTTCTAACATTAAAAAATACTCACCCTTTGGTAAGTGTTGGCGTGGTCTGAAGAAGTAATTAAAAAATCCGTGTGAAATTTCAAAGACTTTTGCAACAGCTTCTACAAATTGATAAAAACTTTCTAGAATATAATGACTGTGGGCTGTAGTGAAAATGGATAAAGATACCAGCGGTAGGCAGAGATCAGCTATGACATAAATAGTTTCCTGGCAGCCTGGAAAAATTGTCTGATACTTCTCCTTCCATAATTTAAAAGCCATTCTCTACGCCTCTTGTAACATGTTTGGCTATTTTATGTTCTGTGTCTCTGGGTGCTGGCGGAAGGAAGAAGCGTGCACAGGGAGGTTCAGTGCTTTGGATTGGACTGTCGTGTGGTGATGCGGGATTTCCTTTGGCACAGTGTGACTCACGAGAGCCAGAGACACTTTCTGTGGTGTGGCTTGCTGTAGAGGAACTCTGACTGCCCATGAGTACTCAGGAGGAGGAGGAGGGAGCATGTGCGCATGAATGGTTGCCTAGACGCACTGACATACTGTAAACTTACATTTGTGGTAAACTGACCCTTTGGGTAGAAGGAGTGACAAATCTGGTAACAACTGTGCATTTATCCTGTCCTTGTTATTACATGCCAGCTAGAACTTTCAAAGGCTATAGATTCCCCAAGAGGTCAGTAAGTTGTATGGGGGATGTGCATGCCGAGGGGTGGAACTACAACTGTCAATGTGTGTTAAATGTTACAACTTCTGACGGGGAAACAGGCTGCTTTCAGTGCACCAGTGTAGTCTGTTCCGTGTCTCTCTGGATCATGCAGCTGTCCCGCAATGCCTGAAGAAATACCATTGGGGGGTTTTGACTGAAGAAGGAAAGCTGTAGACTTTCATGAACACTTGACACATTACCAAAATTTAGGGGGCATTAATAGGCTGTTACTTTGTTAATGAATTTTTTGTGTTACTTGTAAGGTTTTTCTGGGTTTTTTTCTTGGTAAGAATTATTGTAACTTTAAATGAGAATGTGTTCTTTTTGTGTTCACTTGTAAAGAGCCCAGGAAGAACTAACACTTTAGCTTAATGGCTGGTTAAATCAAGATCTGATTCTGCTTAGTGTAATTTAATGTGACACTTGGTCTGAATGTGACGCTGTATTTCTGTGTTAGGTGTTTGTCTGGCTTTTTTTTTCTGGTGGAAAGAACAAACTCTCTAGAACACATACATAAATCAGTTAATAATTAGGTAATTTTAGACTAGTAATGAAGTTAAGTTACCACAACCTTGAGACAATACTTTTCTGTTAATGAAAATAAATAAAGTGTTTTCCAGAAGAGATGGAAGCTGGTCTTGCACAGAGACAACAAGCTGTGCTCTGGACAAAAGTCATTGCTTTAATCCTGTATTACAGCCACTTTTAAGTCTAGATAATGTTGACTTCTAAAGGTCTCTTCTCTTACTGCAGTTAGTACTGCTAATGGATCAGAAAATATAGAGGCTTTGATGTTCTGAAGTAAGAATAATTTTATCAAAAATAGGGTTGTTGGAATTACTGTTACTGAAGCAAGATCTTCTTTTACAGAAAATGAAACCGTTAAGAAAAACCATTTAAATTGCTTTTAACTGTAACCTTGTGGTGCTAAATATGCAGCAACTGCTGACACATTATTTACAAATGAGTAACCAGTTGTATAGTCAAGAGGATATTTAACCTGAGGAAGACAGGGGAAGGTTAAAACCCAAGATGCTCATTTTAATGCCCCTTTAATCTTTTTTTATTAGTTATAGGCAAAGCTGGCCATTATTAATCATAGGGAAATCGTTTTTAATATGAGGTAAACCTATTCTGTTCCCCAGTTTGGCATCATCTCTGGAAAGTATTAATATCACCAGTTGCATGGTAGTATATCTTTAATGAGACTTACTTAGGGTTGTTGATTACATTGTAGTTGGTAAGCGTTCTGGAACACTGTCAAAATATCCCTCTAAAGAAGCTGTAATTGGCTTTTGTGTGGATAGGTCTATATTAAGTGCATGGTGAACCATAGTTAGGGTTTTTCCGGGTAGCTTTAGATACTTACTGGAAGCAGTAAGTATCAAGCATCTTTATATGAAATTGCTTAGTAAAGTCCAGGACAACACAATGCACTCGTCCTCTTGGCTATCTATATTTTACTTTACTGGGAGGTAGACTCCACTGTGTCTATTTCTTATGTTGATTCAAAACTGTCTCTTAATTTTTAACTGTAGCTTGACTTTCAGTATATCTTTGTGTTTGGTCCATCCTGATATAAGTTGGATATGTGTAACTAAAAACTGTCAGGTTCTGCCTCATCAGTCGCATCACAAACACTGAAATACGGAAATGAAGGTGGGAAGGTTAGATGGGACTGCTAAATAGACCTACCCTTATGAGACAGGAAGCAAGATACTCCAGCTCCAAGAAGAGCTGTGTTTTCTGGTGTTTGTTAAATGGGTATTTCAACTGCGTTTTTCTTTCCTGTTTATGTAGCTTTTACTTTATTTGGTAGGTTGTGTTGACTCAAGTGAGGGCAAAAAGTACCTTGGCTTCTTATCTACTGACATCCTATCTCTTGAAGTGATAACATTTTGTTATCAGCAGACTGTCTAGTGATCCATTGACTAAACTGAGCTGAAGTTTCTGTGTTACCCACTCATGGAAAGTTAAACTTGATAGAAGATAGCCAGTTATGAACTCGAATAGATGGTAAGTCACTGGCTGGGAAATATTAACCTTGCCAGAATGGGAAAGACCAAGGTTTTTGGTTTGAGTTGCAGTGTGGCTAGTGACTTTCAAGTTGCTCATGCCTTGACTGCTTACAAGCAAGTTAAGAGAGTAAGCACTTGCTCTGTTTCTGCTGCTTTACCTTCAGTTAGTGTCTGACAGTACCCTCTGTTCCTGTCTCTGAAATTCTATTGTGTCTACGTCTTTTACTGAATGATAATAATAACTGAATAGTCTTAATTGGAAGCTGGCAGAAGTTTACTAAAGTTTTATTGTTAAGGCATGTGGCTAAAAGTAGGAAAGTCTTTATCAGATTGGTCTTTCAGCCGTGATATCTCATCCATGTTTACGTCCAGTGTCCTGGAAAATACAGATGTACCTAGTACTTGCTGGTTATGGTGTTAGAATTATTAGGACTAGAAAGATGTAGCAGAGATCTTGCTAAGTTTACGGACATAATAAATAGCATCCTAAAATGCTCTTTGATTTCAGTGTGGTGTTTTGCAATTTCAGTGAAATGAGTGAATGATGGTACAAGTTTTTATGAAAACTAATGATATTGGCACAAAGCTCTTGCAATACTTAGAGGCTTGCCTGCTACAAGAAGAGTTAATTTGATTGAATAATCTTTCCTATGGCTAGGAAACACAAACTTAGTGATCTGGTTTGAGGTGAATGTTTATGTATCCTCTCTATCTTCTCAGGCTCTTTAGTTGCCTTCACGTTCTTCTCAAGTCTCTCTTCTTACAATAGGAAGATGTATCCAGACAAGGTGTCTGTTTGTACTTGTCTTTCAGTTTAGGATTGCTAGGCAATCAGTTTTGTCTAATGAAGCTGACCAGAATAGAGATATATGCAATATTTGTAGAGATTTTCAATGAGGAGTGCACTTTGGTACAAAGGTACTGAATGTTGTACTCTTGGTTGAGTATGTCATTTGTTTGTTCTGTTGCATTTTGGTTTGTTTTTTTCTAGTACCACTTTCAAACAAATAGAAACTACATGACACTCCCTTGGTCTTGGGGATGACCGAGCAGGTTTGTGTGAGACGGACAGGAAAGATGATCAACTAGGAAGATCAAAGCTTTACTGCAGCAGTGAAGCTCTATGCTGCTACCCTATTCTTCTGCCTCTTAGAAGTGCTTTCTGTGCAGAAGCAACTGCAGGTCAAATGGCAAGAAGGTGCCACTGTAAACAGTAAGGAGAGCTGTGCTGGTGTTTAGCGAACTTTAACTGAAACTGTATTCTGCTTTTATGTGCAGCATTCTGGATATGAATCTGAACGTGGATAATTGTTGACAGCAGCCATTTGTATGTCAATTAAAGTAAAGTAGTCATGGTGCTTTCTTTCCTTGGTGAGTGTGTAACTGAATCTGCTGATTTCCACTTTTCAGTCATGAGGGAGAGGTGTTTAAAACAGTAGAAGATCATCCAGTTGTTCAGAGTAAGTGAGACTGATGTCAGTTTATTAAAGTGTGACTGCCTTGTGCCCCATCTTTACAAGTATATTCAGAAAAACCTTAATGTTGAGGCTGCCTGTGGTACGCAACCAGCCTGACCGACGACATCTGACTGCAGTTCCTTCGTTTGAGGTTTGTTCTTGGTCCTGCCCTGGTTTATACAGTATGGCTGTCTAAGGATTGTCTGGCTTGCCTGCAGCTGAAGGCAGAGTAGGAATTGTCCACTTTCTATAACATGTCAATTAGCTGCTCTTAATTATAGCAGTTGTTTTCATTGCAAATTTCTGTTCTCTGTAGAAAATGGAGGGTAGATTTTTTTTTTAAGACTCAATTTTCTTGTATCTTCTGGAAATGTTTGGGGGACCAGCAGCATGAAAAGGCCACTGCTTTCCAGACTGTAATGGAGAAACCTTTGTTCTTGTGGTTACTGACATCTAATTTTTGAGCTAAATGACACTGAAATTTGTTTTAATTTCTAATTGTTCATCAGCTCTTTAGTTAACCTAACTTCTAGCAAAAGTGAGCTTTACCTTACCAATTCCTGGTTTCTTCTTGGTGTGTGTGTGTTTCTGGGGTTGTGGTATTTGGTGTCTTGTTTTGTTTTTGTGGTTTGGTTTTACTTTGTTGTTTTGGTTTTTTGTTTTTTTTTTTTTGTTAAAGCATGACCTCCAACCATGTCTTGAATGTGGAATGTTCCATTTAGATGAGAGTGAATAAGTAAGTCTGAATTACCAAGCTTGATCTTTGGTTTCTGACTGCTGAAGTTCTTCACCTGCAGTGGAAAACACAGCTCCTCCAAAACAGCCACCACTGTCTGTCCACTCAGCTCTCTGGAAAAACACTGGTATTTTAGGCAAATAATCTTGAGAATTTTTAAAAAGCAGATGAGTTATGTTTATAGTTCAAACCAGTAAGTCTGAAATAATAACTAAGCACAAAAAGATGGGCATTTTTTCTTCTAAAGAAATGAATTTCACTTTTTACTTCTGATGTGAGAATTGATTATAGAACAGAACTTGTGCATTTCCATTCCATTCTTGCTGCCTCAAGGCTATTTCTGTCTCTGGCAAGGGGAAATAATTTTCCTGTTTTGTAACAGCTTCATCATCTCCTTCCCCTTTGAACTGAGTGTTATTCATGTGTTTCTGTTCCTAGGCTATTAATTGTTAATACCAGGATCTGGTGTCAAAGTGTCAAATAAAGCATGTGTGACAGAGATGAAGAGTTGGAGATATCTTTTCCTTCCTCTACTCCCCCAATTTGTTTCTCTGCCAAGACAACATTGAAATGATGTTTCTCCCCTGTGTCTGGGAGATTTTTTTGATGGTAAACGTAAAGATGTAGTTTAACTTCCATGTTACTTTTCTGCTGGTTCGTAGAGTAGACTGCTCTTTTCTGTAAGAAATTACTATGAGGTCTAATGAAGCAGCTAAAAAGTTAGGATTTTTTAAGTCCTTTATAATGTGGAGTATTGTCAGTTCAACAGAAATATTAGGAAGTGAAAAGCATCCTGTATTTTTGAGATGAAATCAACTTTTATTTGGCTCATCAAAATACTTATTCTTTACATCAATACTTTTTGAATTAGCTGAAGATATGTGACAAATTAGCTTTTGGGTCCTGCTGTAATGCTGGGTTTTTTTCTTTGTTGACATGTGGAAAAATATGCAGTCCTAAGTAGTGTTTTCTCATGCAACTGCCCATTTAAGCAACAGTTGAATTCTGTCCTTGTGACACTGTCATCTGATTGTTAGTATGCAGGAAAGGTGTCCATAACAGATTATGTTTCATGAGTCAAGTTCTCAGAACTACTTTTCTTTTTTTAGTTTGTTCAGATACTGTCTGCAGTTTGTAGATGTGTGTAGGTGTGTTACCCTACTTCTCCTAACTGCAGGTGAATCAAACCCAATTTTCTTAGCTGAATGTATTTGTTTTGGACTGAGCAGTATCACAAGCTAAACTTTCGTAATTTAAGACCAGTGAGTTGCTCTGTTGTTCATCTCCATCATTCTTTTTTGTGAAGTAGTGGTTTCTGACATTCGATGTTTCAGATTATTGTTCACAAAAATCAGATTTGTTAACTGGTGTGCAACAAGCCAGTAATTACACAAGAGAGACATTGATTACTTATTTATTTTAAAGTTGCACAAGCCTGGGTGCTCAGTGTTATCCCTTCTTTTCAGTTGAGAAATTTTGGATCTCTCAGTGAAGCCTTTTTTCTCTTTATGTAGAATCTAGTCACCAACCTCCAAACTGGTAGCTGAGCTTCCTATGGACAGCTGCAGGCAGTGAGTAGGCAGGGCAGCATGCCTGAGGCCAAGGACTGGATTTATTGTACATAATTTTCACCTAGCAATGATTTGTTTTTTGAGAAGGATGAATTTTTTTGAGATGGGACTGAATTACAAAAGGCAAAAGAGTAAAAAAGTAATTAGATGTACCCATATTTGAATAGAAGTTTTGTTTTTCAAAAGCATCTTGAAGTGCATGTGCTTGCTAAATATGTAACTGTTTTCATAGATTCCCATCCTTTGCAATGTCTTAATATATGGGCTTCCCAACGAGGGTGTTACTGTAAGTCTATGGTTTTTCAAGTAATCTTAGAACTGTTGTTTATTTAATACTGACAAAAAAGCTATGACAAGGACAAGTAATGTGGTATAGCAGTAGTATTAAATTCTGGGGAGAATTTTTTCATTGTTATTTTCTCATTTGTCTGTTGAATTAATAAGGACCCTTATTCATGTTATGTTTATATTTTTGAGCTAATGCTTTCAGTGGGGCTTTTTTCTTTGCCCAATCAGTGTGGACTCCAAATTGTGGCTGGTGTATCTAGATACTATTTTCTGAAGTTATGTTGTTTTCAGTGGGGGGAACCTAGATGCTTCATACCCTACTTGGCAGTCATCTTGTCATAAATCTGGATTTTAAAGGAATAATTTGGATTGATCAAGTTGGCCTGCTTCACTTGGAAAAGAGCAGTGTTTAAACAAAAGAGCAGTGTTTAGCTTGACAAAACAGTTAGTGAATTTAAAAGAAAAATTTAGGACTTACAGGATGTAGTCTGAAATTTCCTTAGAGTTGATTTATGATGAATGTGGAAGAGAGCAGAGTTCACATTTGATATTAGGATCTCTCTAATAAGCAAGGCAAGAAATTTTGCCAGTGCATTAGAAAAAAATGTAGATATTGATAGATGGTCCTATATTAGTTGAAGTTGTAGCAGCAGGAGTTGAAGAGTCTCCCTTAGATGCTACTTTTGTGAGGCTTGAGAGGTGAAGTGTTTGCTGTGTATGGTTTCTGCTCTCATTGCTGGAGGACAGGAACTCTTCAGTTTTTCAGTTAGTACACTGTGACCATTTATGTCTCTGTATGACTGACATTCTTCGCTTCACAAAATATTAGTATCTCTAACTTATGTAAACTTAATTGTTTTTAAGTCTGCTTGCATCTTGAAAAGGATACATCATAAAGATTTCAAGAAACAATGCACTTATCAACCAAAAAAACCCCAAAAAGCTGTGCGCTTCAAGAAACATAATTTTGAGACAGCTTTATTTTGTTAAATACTGGGCTAAGGATTTTCTGAAATCTGGAAAGGTCTGAGTCAGTTTCTGTCATGCCATCTAGTGGCAGCTTTATGTATAGTTATGTGGTTTAAATTCTTGTACTAACGTGTCCTCTGGAAAAACTGCACTAAAAATCTGTGGATTGCAGCATGAACTAGCATTGTATTGAGAGTCATAGTGTTTAAACTCTTTCTCTTGGTACTACCTTACATGTGCATATATTTATTTTTCTGAGTAGAATGTCTGAAAAAAGGCTTTGTTGTCCTTCTTGTGGATTTAACTACAGTTCATATTTCCTGAAGATTTCTGCTGTGTGCATGTCCCGTGGACAGGACGCCATTATAGCAAGGACATACTGGAGCAGGACCTTTGGGACCTGCTGCAGGACCGACCTGGATCAGGCAGAGGAAATGAATGAAGGACTGCATCCAGCTCAGTCTATTCCACCATGTGAATAATGGAAGGGATGTTCTGTGCTAACTGTGCTAAAGTGTAGAGGTCACATTTAGTCTTGAAGGAACTTGTCATGGCTAGTGCCTGACAATGCCCTTCATTGGTGCTCAGTAAAAACACTTCCCTTGCATTAAGTAGTCTGCTTTACTGTAGACCAAAATGAATGAGCACCTCTGGAAACTGCTGTGGCATTTCAGCTGCGTCAGCTGGAACTTGCAGTGTTGGAATGAGCACTTGAAAATAGAAACTTTCTAGGCTTTAACTAAATGCACAAGAATGTATCTGTTCGTGTTTTTGGGCTCCTTCTGTATTCTGAAGAGTAGACAAACTTTGTCAATCACTTGATTTTATTTTTTATATCGACATATATTATATGCATACCTGTACACATTTGTATATTAAATATGGCTTTAGGTCTTTAAGATGCTGTGTATTTTATGTTAAACTTCACTCAATTTTTTTGTTAAACAGGCTTAATTTACAAGTAGATTTTGCCAGACTACTGGGGAAAAAGTTAGTATGTTCTGAGTACTTTTTAAACCTTTTATATCTGGATAGGAATGTGATCAGTCCTAGAACTTGGATCAGGGAGGAGCTTTTCTAGGTAACTCTGTTGCAGTCCTTTTCTTTACACGTCACTCTTTTGTTGTAATGGGCATGGAATGGAGTAGAAAACAGCTGGGCTTCTCTTCTAGTGCCTCCAGATTTTGTCTATACATCGGGAATCTCTGACAGTCTGTAGAGTCAACTGCAAACTTGTGTGAGTTTGTGGAAATGGGACCAAGATATCCATTTGAATATTTTCTAATACCCATTTTGCATGCAGTGGGAGTAGGAAGATGTGGGAAACTTAAGGAAAAACCTATGGTTTGAGGTTTTTTTTCTTGTTTTGTTTTGGGGTTTTTTAGCATGGAAGCCACCTTCAGTGATGTTGTTTTTAGCTTCCTTGAGGATCCTCTTGAAAGGCTGTGACTATTCCCTATGCTTGGTGTTTGGGGAAAACTACTGAGGTTGTACTTCATCCTTTTAAATGTTTGGACAGCCATTTGACCAGTGTGGATGACAGGGATCAAAATTCAGAAGCTACCAGGCAAAGGAGGCATTTACCTAGAGAGAATGCACGTTCTCTCTCTGTTTCTTCCTGTATGTAGGTGTTGCTCTTGTATAAAGGTCTGAAAGAGCCTGCAAAAGGTTCATATCACAGATATTTTTGCATGCAAACTTCTAGTCATTACTGTTCTTTAGTAAGTACCTGACAGTTAAAAGTCCTTGACTTTTGCTTTTCAAGTTTGCTGTCTTAGGAGAAATAGAATTGTGCTCAAAAAGCTGTAAGTGTGTTTTGCTTGTTTGTTCTGCTGAATTTCTTCTCTTGTCTCCAGAAGTGGCTTAAGGAGGCAACTAGTCTTTAGAGAAGGAGTTTATTAGAAAACTAGTGACTTCTGTCAGTGTCTGGGCTGAGACGTGGGTAACAGAGTTTCTGTTCAGGATGTTCCTGTTGGTTTCTATTCAGCTTTTTGAAACTCCAGTTCTCCTCAGATCAGGAGGATCATTTATTTGGCTTTTTCCGAGTTCTTTTAAGTTCCAAGCTTATACTTGGCACTGGTGAGGCCACTCTTGAAATTCTGTGTTCTGGTTTAGGCCCCTCATTCCAAGACAGACAGTGAGGTGCTGTAGCATGTCCAAAGAAGAGCAATGGAACTGGTGAAGGGTCTGGAGCACAAAAGTCCTGCAAGGAGGAGCTGAGGGAGCTGGGGATGTTTAGCCTAGAGAAAAGAAGACACTGGAGAGATGTTATGACTCTCTACAGCTAACTGAAAAGGGTTGTATGGAAGTGGGAGTCATTCTCCTCTAGATACCTTGCTGGGATATGTTAAAAATCTCTTCCATCATGCTTCCAGTTTTTCTTACAGAAAGAGCAGAAAGCACAGTTACAAGTAGGAAATAGTTTCTGTTTGAATAGTGACTGAGTAAGGTAGCAGTCTTTGGCTTGGAAGAGAGATGAGTTGGATGATGTAGCAAAGGCTTTCAAAATTGTAAGTGGCAAAGAAAGAGCAAGTACGAATTGATTCTTTACTGGTTTTGAATATATATAAAGCTAGGGATGATTAAACAAAGGTAGTTGGAGCCAAGTTCAAGTAGAAATTCTTATTTTGCACAAAATGGATGTCAGGCTCATGAAATTGCTTATTAATGTTGTAACTCATGAATAAAACAGTCTACTTGGGATCGAGGCAATTGGACTGGTATTTGGAACAGAGATCTACTGAAAATCGCCCAATGGCCAAACTGTATTTAGTCCTGAAATTCTCGGAGTTGCCAAAGGTTGAAAAGTGTGAGGTGGAGAGGGATATGTGAGGGAGGGCCGTTTGCCCATGTGTCTTTGCTACACACTTCCACAGCCCAATTTTGGAAACTGGATACAGAAATAAGTGATCTTTGAGATGAGCTGTTCTGTTCATTTTTACGTTTGTGCATTTGTTCGTCTATTTCAATTTGAAATTTGAACCTAGATTGAAAGAGCTTTGAATCTAGTTGGAAAGAAACAACTTTTAGATTTCTGGACTAAGCTGTTCACAAAATATTAATGTGTGAGCTGGCTGTATGTGCACGCTGTCTCTCATGTATCCCATGCATCTCTTGTATACACTCTGGCCAAGCTGCATATCAGGTATATGCACAGAACACTTTTTATTTCATGTGTAGATATACTGTTCAGCTAGTGCATCCTGAATACATCAGATGTGCTGCACAAACTCCTGAGACATAAGCCTGTATTGCCTTCTGTGATTTACATGGCAGATTAGAGTCTGAAAAGGAAAAGATCTTTGGTTTAATTTAGCTGTAGTCTGATGTAATAGGCCCATAGGAAATCTCTCTGTATAATGATTTGCACTGAAAGCTTAACAAATAGTCAGTAGGCTGTGAATATTCTGGTAATTACTGTATGTTGCAGAAGTAAGTGCTATCTGGTAATGGTAAATTTCTGCTGTTTTACAAAACACATGCACATTAGATTGAAACTTCTTTTTTTTCTTCTGCAGGAAAATTTTGAAGATGCCTATGAAAACATCCCCGTGTAAGTAGAGTGTTTTAAAATGTGTGTTTGTTAAAACTCCTTATACAGAAATCAAATACTGTATGCACATCATTCCAGGGAAACATCATTTTTTATGCACTGACTACATTCACATCTTTCAGAGCAGTTAAAGTCCTCAAGAGTTGAGAAACGGAAGTGTAATTAAGTTGATATTAGTGGTGAAGTATTTGTCAACAACTGTGACAATTGTAAGGAATTAAAAATAGAACATTTAGTAGCTTAGTTACAGACTGACAGCTCTAGACATTTTTGTGTGGTGAAAAAATAGTCACTTAACATTATTAGGAAAACTTTGGATCACACATTATGCAAGACCATCTAAGCAAGATTTTCAAATGGAAATTGCTGTGTCTTATAATGTACTGCTGCACAGATGTTTTCCCCTAATGAAGTGAGATACAGTCATTTCTCTGGTGTTAGATCTCATGCTGAAGCCACACCTTTCTCAAAGTGTGATGAAAACACGTTATGCTGTTCATAAATGGTTTTAGTTTTTCTCTAGGATTTTATTGCATTTTTGTGCCATGAAGCATGTGAGAAGGGGACTTCAGCTGATATCGTCAGATTGCAAATACACTTCTAGACCCAGAAGTAGCTTTGGACTGAACTTCATGGCCAAAACATCCATGGTCTTGGCAAATTGTATTTTACAGATTTGCCAGACCCTCTATTTGTATCTTACCTGGAGTAGTAAGGTCTGATCTGTGTAGAACGTTTGTAGGTCTGATTTGTGTAGAACGAGAAAAATTGAACGTTTCTTTCTGAGTGTCATGAAACAATAAGAACCCGATATGTTCAGGTTGAGAATTCTTCATGTTAATGATTGCTTTTTCTTCCTTTGACTGCTTAGCAGTTTCTGTATGATCAGGTAGCTTCTCTCTTTGGCCGCTGTTTCCCCTGGGACAGGGAAGAGAGTGACTTTGAAATACTGTATGAAAATATTTATCCAACACACATTCCTTCTGTGAGAAAATGGTTTTGCTGTTTTTTTGTTGATGTCTGAGCTGGGCATGGTTGTTTATTTCTGGCATGCAGAGCTTTGATTTGTTTGTCCTGAGTGTCTCTGCTGTGTTCATAGCTGTCTTATTGAGACACTTTTTGTAAAAGAAGTTAGGATGTCAGTTTATTCTGGCTGGTATTGCTTCCATCTGCAATAACCATTATGTAGAACAGTCAATGCAAGATGACAGAGAGAATATTAATGGGACGCAAACATCACATTAAACGTAGCGAATGTGTATGTTCTTTTGTAACTGGGCAGGATTCTTCACTGGGTTAAACTCTCCTTTCTCAAATTCTTCAGAAGATATAGCTGTTTTAAAAAAATGTCCCTAAGGAACTGAAAAGGGTCTTGGAACATTTTGTGGAAGTCTTCAGTCTTATCTTTCTTGAAGTGCTTTGATTCTAGTTTTCAAATGATGCTAGTTGTTTGCCTGAGGTGTAAAGCCTTTCATAAATCTAGTGCCATACTGGTTGTTCCTGACCTTTCTCTATCTAGAATTGATGGTAGTTTTTCCATCACTATATTGGAACAATGAATGACCAGAGGTTTAAGTTTCTGGGAAGCTGTATCTATTTTTGATTTTGGTGTTGATAACATTCACTTTCAACATTTTTATGTGTCAGTGTTTCATCCTCCCTTATTTTAGGTAGGAAGGTGGCATTGTTAGAGCTCTGTGATGATATGCTTGGCATTATTTCCGTTAGTTATATCCAGTTGAATTTATCTAAAATGGACTTTTTTTAAATACAGAATTGTGTAAACAAAGAATCATGTTTACTTTTGAGATCAGTTTTGGTTCAGATTCTGTCAGATCATCATGTTGGTTTAGAGAATTGGGAAAGACTCTGTAACAACCAGATCTTCATAGTATTTCATAAGTCACTGTGTGTCATAGGTTAGCAAGCATAGTCCCGGAAGGGACGTCCTTGCTAAGGGGTGCTTACAGTTTCCTCTGGGAACTGATAGAACCTATCAGCTGGCCAGTTTGAATATGGACAATTCTCTAAGCCACTTAAAGTTGTGATCACCTCTGTGATCCACATTTAAGAATAGGCAAACTCCCCCCCAAGCTCTCTCTCGTTTCCGGCGCTGGGACAGGTGGCTGCAGGGCCCGAGCAGGGCCCAGTGGGCCCGGCCAGGCCCTGCTTGGGCCAGGCCGGGCCGGGCCACGGCCATCCTGAAGCCATGGACCTGTTCCAGCCGTGGAACCCCCCCCACTGCCTTGCCGTGGGCAGCCGGAGCGGCTCGGCTCTCCCCCCTCTCCACTGCGATAAGAAAAA
>NW_024582075.1:12946527-13079601 GCF_017639235.1 Corvus kubaryi
TTTTTTTTCTTCTTTTAGGTCTGTTAATAAACTTCTTTATATTCTTTCAAGTTTGGTGCCTGTTTTGCATTTCTCCTAATTCTTATCTCACAGCAGATAAACAGTAATGAGTATTTTGGACCAAACCACTACACTAAATTGGTGTTTCCGCCCGGTTACAAACCGAACCCGCGACACTGTGCAATCCTTAGTGTGAAATATGTATAGAGTATGCACCAGTAGATGCCAGCGAATGGTTTTGCTAATCCAACTTGAATTTAACTGGCTTTATTCTTTAAATATATTGCTTACTTATATTGCTTACTTATATTCTTTAAATATATTGTGCAGGTTAGATGTCGAAAGGGCAAAGAGTTATCTTAATATGGTAAAATCCTTTCCTAGATGTCATGTGCTGGCTGTCATATCTGAGGACAGGCCCGGGAGGAAATCAGTCTTTGCTCCAGAGGTTTAAATGTATTAGATTCTCTGTCTAGACTCCTCGGTCATCTTCTACTCATGGTAGCTACTGTAGATATAAACAGCAATCCAAAACACGCAATGATCACAAAATACTTGCTTTGTAGAAACATGAAGGAACCTTTAAAAAGAGTTGTTTACTGTAAATTTTGTTCACTGGTGCTAAAGCTGAAGAAGGGCTATTACAGTAGGTCACTCTGCCATTTTACTTAAAACAAGCACTAGCATTTAATATCTTCTCTGCCAACGGAAGTAACTGAGTTTTCAAAGTACTGGTTTGATAATAACACTTGATACAGCATCTTCAACCTTCCAAAGAGAATAGGTGGAATAAATGTTGAAGTAAATTCCTGTTTGCGTTAACTCAGAACTAGTTTGATTGGCATATTCTGTTGTAAAAGGAACTGAGTAACTGGAGACAAACTGTGATTTCTGTTGTGGAAATCGAAGCCTCTGCCAAGAAGTTTTGTCGTGGTTGGCTTCTTTTTACCGTTTTTCCACTAGAGTGTCTGCTTCCAAGTTTTGGCCTGGGTGGATATGTTTCACAACGTTACCTAATGCCTGCCAAGCATCTACAGGTTCAAAAACATACATGGGTGGAACAGATTTGTGTGTGGTTTATTCTTTTATTTAATTATTGCTAAAAATGCCTCATCAAGACCTAAACTTTACTGTGGAAAAACTGCAACTTTAATTTTATTCTTACTGAACAAGATAATTCTCTACTTCTATGAATTTTTTTCAATATATTTCTGTTACCTGATTTTTCCTGAAGTTATTCTGAAAATCTCTTTGTAGAATGCAGATATTAATGTTTCCTGTTGCCAGAGTGTAATTTTCTAAGTTGTCTAGTCTTTGGCTTTACAACTAGATTGAAAGTGGTTTGAGTTCTCAAAAGTGTTTAACCATCACTGTATTATGCTTAGCATGTACTGACCTTGCCACTGCTATTTTGATTTCTGTATGTATTTTATCCTCTGAAGTTCTCAATTGTTTAGAACATGTATGAGATATTAATTCTGTTGGCACTTCTGCCCATCTCATTTTACTTACTATTCCTTAAAATGTCATCTGTACATGAAAGGAATAAGTAGCCATCAAGTTGTTATGTTTGTCCATGCAATCTTCCTTAGATTGCTGTGCAGCCTTTCTCTGTGAGGTAAAGGCAAAGATAGTGCCTTTATTTACTACCACAATATCAGAGGCTTATACAAATGAGTAGCAGCATTTAGAGCAACTGTATTATGGTAGCTGTGTGGTTATGTTTGTAGACGATGCTTTGTAGTTGTCTTTGGGAAGAAACAAAGTCTGTCTGACTGCTGCAAGCAGTTCATATGGAGAGGAAGTCTTCATGTTGTGCTATTTGTACAGAAATTTCAGACACCAGACCGTGAGTTTATGGCATCAGTGGAAAGATAGTGAGATCTCATTTAAACACGTTTAAAACATGAAGTATTGAAAAAGTGGGAGCTTGCATTCTGTAAGCAAAGCAGACAGATAATTTTTGGTCAAGAATGGAACTCCTTTTGTCTTATCCAAATAAATGGATTTTTTTGTCTTATCAATTTCAGCAAAAGGAGGCATACTTCATCGATTCTCTTTTGCATTTTCTTTGCCTCCCCAAAGCTGTATACTGTTAATCCTTGATCCTACCAAAGCAGCTCTGTGTGGTATTACTGGGGTGATAGATTAAGGGCCAGAAGTGTTTAAGGAAGTTAGATCAGGTTATCCTTGTAATCTCAGAAGTGTAGTTAAGATTTCAGTTATACCTGAACATGTGAGTGTTTTGTCAGTGAATGAAATTGAACAGTTCAGGAAATGGCTCTAAATTCAAATTTTAATTCAGGGAGCCAACAACTTTTAGGAGCTGTTCCTGTCTTTATAAATTTAAATTCACATTCTGACATTGTTTTGAGATGGTGAGAAGCAGCAGTGACAATTTTAATGACCAAATTTTAATTTCTTATGTTTGACCCACAAGGTCAGTGGAAAAAATTTCCAGTAAAGGCAGTTTTTGTCTCTAGCAGATAATATTTTCATAGGTGCATAAATATAAAAATATGACACAGTAGCTGCTTTATATTGTCAGTTTCAAGATTTGGAACAGCCTTAGTGATACAGCAGGCTTCTCTCTCTAATCTTTCCCCACTCCAAACACTTCTAAGGTTATAAATTTTTAAACCTTGAAAGGTTTTGGTTGGGCAGTAATTATGTCATTCCTAATACATATTTATTGCAACTACACCTTTTGCCTGTGCTGTAAGATTTCTCTGTGTTTGTATTTGAGTAGAAGACTTAAGGCCACATTGTGCTATTGTTTTTATTGGTATCTTCAGTTCACTTTGAAATGTGCAATTCCACTTGTGTTCATAGCGCCTTAGAAAGCGAGGAGAGGAGATAGACAAAAACCCAAAGCCAAACAAATAATTTCAGGGACATTGTACACAGAACTGCCCAAAACTCTGCATGTTTTCCACACCCTGTCATTCTCTTGCAAGCCTTTGCTGAACAGAAAGATACCACAGCCTGTTTTTCTGTTATCCCATGTTTACCAGAAGAAATCTGTCTTATTGAGCCTAAATACTTGTTTGCTGCTCTGTGGCTTGTTCTTTCATTACAAATTAATTAACAACATGGCGTTAAACTCACATAATATTTTTGGGGTGAGGCTTTCTGGAGACTTCTGGAATTTATATAATTATCATACTGTAATCTTGATATTATGCTGGAATGCATGATCACATCTGTATGTTCTTTCTTTAAACGTATTTCAGGAAAGTAATATTTCTTCTGTGCTTTAATAAAGACTGCTTAACACTATTTGTAGTCCTGCAGCTCAAGAATTGCCTTCTCTGAATAACTTCTGAGACTTGGAAAGTGTTGTAGACTTTTGGATTGGTGGTACAACCATTAAGACATAAGTGATTTAGGTAAGAAAACGGAACTCAACTCATCGATTAAGAAAAAGAATAAATTGCTGGCTGTGACTTGGTCAGATGTTGAGAAGTTTTTAAGGAAAACAGATTGAAACCCAGATTTGCCTGTTCCTTTACTTTAAGCCATCAAAAAAAAAAAATCCTGATTTTTAATAGTGTTGTTTTGGTAGTTTGGTTTGGTTGTGTCATGTCCATCCGTTCCCTTCCCCATCTGTGATGATTAAAAGCCATCGCAGAGCATTTTGGGAATCAGTCTGAGTGGAAGGTGTAGTGAATGTCTACTAGTTTATTTTCCTATAAGACAATCCAGGGAAAAAATTTTGAGCGTGGGTTAATATTTGCAGACAAAAAGCATGCTTTGGTCAGCTTTGTGGAAATGTGCTTCTGACTCACTCAGCTTTTTCTGGAAAATAGTCCGTCAAGTGTGGACTTTCTGGAACTGATGCTATGTTAACACAGAACACTCTATGTTTTTTGGGAAATTGAGTTGACTTCTATGTGACTGGGCAACCTTGACTGAAACTTGTCTACCCTTCATGTATAGGCAAGGTCTCAGAAATCCTGGCACTTTGACTTTCCCTGCCCCTAATATTGTTAGTATATTAACTGACAATACGTATGAGCACTGCTTCAAATGACGTGGTGGAGAACTTGGACATATATCTCTGAACTCCTTGGTCTTTAACACTACTGGGTCAAGTTTTATGGAAAAGTTAGAATATCCTGATTTTAAAGGTGCTGTTGTCCGTAAATTACAGCTGTCAATATCATCTCTTCGAAAGGTTTACAAGGTTTACAAAACCTTTTTTTTATCTGATCATAGCTCTTGGTTTCCTCAGGTGTTTTAGGAAATACTGTGCAATTATTTCCCAGTATGTTACAAGAGCATTTTAACAAAAGTAAGTTGTTTAAATAAATTGGTTTGAAGTCTTACTGCTGATACTTCTTAGCATGCACCTGAAATAAGTAAATGCACAGCTGTGGTTTCCTGCATTTTGCTTTAAAAATTTGTTTGAGACATTTTTGGGAGTAAATCTCAGTCTGTAACAGTAAACATAGCCAGAAATAGGTACTATTAGTTCAGTTGGTATAGCTTTAAAGAGTACTTTTTGAAGGTAATAGTGGAGGACATAGTTTAATTTTCTGCTGCTTAGCTCCCCTGTACTGAGCTTTCATCATATCTCATCTAGAGAGATTAGACCAAGGGGATGAAACTATCTATGTTGTAGCTGTTTGGCTTTTGACTCCTGCTTTCTTCTATTGCAGCTGATATTCAGGAAGAGAATTGTTTATGAACAGCTCTCTGTGCTAGTGATTCGTTTTGGTTGTGGAACTCAAACTAAAAATTTGGATTTCTGGGGAAAAAAAAGGTCGAAGAGTTAATTAAAAAAAAGGTGATAATAAGTTTGAGTACTGTCAAATAAAATCAGTCATGAGCTAGTTACTTTTCTTCAGTGTTCCTTGCTATCAACTCCCATGTATTTGATCTAGTTTTTCTGCAGTTGCTTTAATATACTTTACTGCAGTTTCATTAGCATACTTTTCTGTCTGACTTTAGTGGTGGCTTCTTTTTTTTTTATATTCAGGAAATGCTAAGGTGACTCCTTTTTTGTCTTTAAATATAAATTACTTTGTGTTCCTCTCGTCTCCATTTTCCCCTTGCAGTTAGGAGTGATGGATTAGAATTAGGCTGCAGCACAGATTGGGAGACTCTCCCAGCATCCTCTTCCTGCAGAGGCATCAGCTTCCAGCATTGACTGTAGCTGCTGCCACTCTCACTGACATTTCTTTTGAATTCGGCTATGGAGAGTGCCTGTGTTTCCAGCTGCTGGCATGGAAACTTTTAGTCTTTTTGCTTGATAACTCATTAATGAAAACTCATGGATATTGAGACATAAAACAGAATCAGTTTTCTCTTGATGTTTTTCTTTGTCTTTCTGCTTTTTTTTTTTGTTTGTTTGTGTGTGCGCACAGTGGAAAAAGATAGAGTGAAAGAAGCAGCACTTATTTTTACACAAGGACTATATTTACTTACCTGAAGTTGACTGAATTAATCCTGTAAGTATATTTTCTCTGCCTAATAGTCCTTGAAATCATGAATGTGGTAGTAAGATTAATGAGATTTTGTCTGTGAAAATTTGCTTTGGCAGGTATGTCAAACTACAGCATTGTTTTTTTAATATATATTTCCTTGAAGACAAAGGAAAAACGATATACTCACAATGGGGATTATGAAATAATTGTTTCTCCACTGCACTTTGCAGTGGTGAACAATGCTTTTAGAGAGCAGAAGCTTCACTGCTGATGTCAGTGCTTAATCAGCTCAGATACTGTAGGTTGTAGAACACCGCAAGGTGTGTATTTTGGGATGCCATTCTTTAAAATGTGGTAATTTAAGGACAGTATCAGACTTACAGTTACTTTCTCCATTTATAGACTATGTCTTCTGCTCCTGGTAGCTGTGCTGATTTAACCATTTGAGGTTATATAATTTTTTACTTAAACATAAATAATTTATTTCATGGGATGCAGTGCTGTGCTTTCAAAGTATTAAATGTTAAGTATAATGCAGTGTGCTTTTAGAGACGTTAGTTATATCAGAATACCTCCAGCATGGGCTCTAAGTTCACTGCGTAATAAATTCAAGTAAATTGGTTTGAAGTTTAGGAAAAGTGTCTTGCTAGGATCATTGTCGTAATTGTCTCTTTGGATCTGGTCCAGTATTTGTGTGACGCAGTGTTAGTCCCATAAACATCTGGCCTGATCTGGTGTCCTACTTGCAGCATGATTTATTTTTTCTTTTTTTTCCATAGCAAGATAAGTGAATTTTTTATTCATTTCATGTAGAACTGCCAGTAAGCTGTCATTATTATTTATATATGCTAGCTCTTCAGGGAGGTTCTTTCTCAACCTATTTTCTTGTCAGCATGCCTTACTTAGACCTACTTTCTAGCAGAACTGTTGAACAGATCAAAATTTTTTTTTTTTTTTGGTGGAAATCTATTTGTCTGTATCAACATCGTGTAAATTAAGCTTTGGCAGTATTGCTATCTATCCTTTTTGATACATTTTTGTAGACCATATTGCATGCATTGACCTCAGCTGGATTATTTAACACAAACTATTAGTCTGATAAGGAGTATTCAAACATAGTAAATTCTCAGTTTACCTGCAAAGATCTCGTGTTCAAACTTACTTTTAAAAATGCTGTCTAACCACTGAGTTCTGTTGATTAAATCTGATAACCTTTTATACTGCTGTGTATTCCCATCAGTGTTGAACAGGATAGTGTAAATTAGTTTTTTCTTCTACCTGCAAACCAATACTGACACTTGATTTTTCTGCCTCTTCAGTCAGACTGTGGTCAGTTTTAGATGCCTGGGATCTGACTGTTTTGCTGACAGTTTTTAGGCTTACATATATTTTGCTGTGTCAAATTCATGCTGGAGTGGCTTGATATGCTTAAATAGGATTATTCTGTAATCATTTTAGTGATCAGATGAACTGTGTATGCCTATTCAGGTGGGTGAATAGTAACCTAAGTAGTTGGCATGGCTTGCTTTCACAATATGGTTGAGTCCGTATGGGAAATTTGGGTCTCCCTTTCTGTCCACGTGCAGTGCAATTTGCTGTTGAATTTAAGAACTTGGTGTCAGATTAAGCTACTGATGTTTCTCAAATCATAAAAATACCTGACTGGAAATAAATTGATTATTGGCTTACTGAATCTGAATAATGATCAGTCAAAAACTGAAACATTTGGCCATGCTTGTGGGTTTGGTTTTTTTTGGGGGGGGGAAGGCGGGGGGGGGCTGGTGTTTAAATACAAGTAAGACAGTAAAGTGGCTGGAAATGTAGCCTGTGTTGTTTTCAGAGGAGTAGACTCTGTTGGCAATGGTCGGTTGATGGTGAGCCAGCAAGATGAGCTTCATCTTGACGCTATTTTCTGTGGCACCTGAGATTCAAGCAGATGGTCACCTTTGCCTAGATTTTCTTCCCTTGTGCTTAATCTGTTGTTTTGTTGCATCTGTAGAGTAGTATGTGGGCATACTCCATCAGTATTTTCTTGTGATTGTTCAGGTGCTGCATTGATAATAGATATGTAGATAAGCAAAATCCATGTTTTAAATAAGACAGCCCACTAGGAAAGTTCCCTTATCTCGTTCCCTTATTTCCCTCAGTCACTGAAATATTTGGAAGCTAAATCTCTTGATCACTTTCTTGTAGTCAAATGTTAGATTGCCATGAGGCAGCACTGGGGATGCTGGGCTGCTTTCTGACTAGGAGGCAATCCAATACATGCCGTCATAAATCGGAGATCGCAAACAAAACTTACATGAAGAATGTAAAGTAAGTAAACATTATTGGTCTCCTGACACATGGTGATCTGACATCTAAATTTCAAGATCAGATGAGACTTCTAAGCAGGAATTTTTGTTTGTATAAAAAATTTTTGTTTGTTTGATGGTCTTTTAATGCATTTCATTTGTAAGACATCATTACTAATATTTCTACTGCTGTGAGTAGTAATAACTCCTAAAATAGAACATTGTCATCTGTAGGTAAATCTGTTTAGTTTAGAAGAGCTAAAACTGAAACTTCCAGCTATGAAAAGAAAGAGGGGGCAAACACTTTTCCTAAAATACTAGCAGTTTTCCCCTTCCCCCAGCTTCTGATCTGTAAGACAGAGCTTTATCTGCTATGCTTGTCCTTGCCTATAATGTAACATTATACCTGTTAATGTGTAATAATGGATCAATTAAAATCCTCTCTTAGTGAAATTCCAGTAGTCTATGAAAAGCTATCAGTTTGACCTTTTTTTGACAATGCTAAGGTATGGATAAAAAATGTAAAGCCATTCTCAGCTCATTTTTATGCATGTTATTTTAATAATAGTTGGTTTTCAATAGGAGCAACTACCTCTTTTTTTCCTCCCTCAGTTATCTCTTCCCTTCTCACTGCCTCTGTTTTTCTGAGAGCTCCAACTCCTTTTCCGCAGCTGTTCCTTTTGAAAAACTGTTTTCAGTGCTTTCTCTTTATGTATACAAATGTGTAATATCAGCTACTGTTTCTTTTTGCTCTGCATAATCTTTTCTGCCACAGCTGTAAGTTGAGGGAGGAGAAATAATTTAATTTTAAAAATCTCAAGCAACAAACCAAACCCAACAATAAACAAAACCCCCCAAAAATTGAAACAAAAACCCCAGTACCATTAAAGGAAAGGAAAATGCCCTAGTGGTAAGTTGGCTTGATCATTCAAAGGATCGTATAGGCAGATCCCTTGGTATTGCAGCAGTGATCCAGAAATTCACTGATACAGATTTACAAATAGCCAGCTAAATGCTGCAGTCTCATAGTCAGGTAGTGTTAGGAGGAAGATGCAGCCACACGGATCTGCATTGCTTTCTACCATGGTGTTTGCATCATGTGCTGCTGTTACCAGCTCTGTGGGTTGGTAGATGTCTCTGAAAATTCAAATGAAAGCTAGTACTCAGGAAGGGCTTGAGTAGAAACAGTGCTCTTTGTCTCTCTGCTATAGAATAAGATTTAAAATACAGTGTGAGGAAGTCCTAAGGGAGGAATAAGTGAAAAATAAGTGTGTTACCCTGATGGTTTTACCCGAACACTGGACTATGTAACCTAATGTATTTTAAACTAAATAACCATTTAAAGGATGTTCATCAGTTGTGTGTTTTCTGGTGGGTTTTTTTGATTATTTTTATTTATTTATTTTGAAAAGCTGGCTGATGTTGAATGCATTTTAGTATAAATTTTAAAATGATAATTTAATTTAATTTTAAATTTTATAATTTTAAAGTAATTTCTGCATACTATCTACTACCTACCTACAATCTACTTCAGGAAGTAATTTCTGCAAATTTCTGCAAATTTGTCTAGCACAGCACTGCATAGTTTGGCTGCCAGTTGGGTTTTTAAATGAATATTTAGCATACAGACTATCTCGTCCATTCGTGAAGTTTTGAAACAGTGAAGACAGTGAGCCTTCAGAGGAATAAAGTCTGCCTTGCATTGGCAAGAAATTTTTTTTCAGTGCTTACCATAAATATTTTATTTACCTAAAATTCGTGCTTCTCATAAAAAGGGATGTGTGCATAATGAATGTAGAATTTGCTATGGAGGTATGACTAGTGGATTTAATACATGGGTAAAATAAGTTACCATTTGCTGTACTGACCAGATGGCTGAAGTTTTCAGACTTTCTGTAATAATAGTAATAGCCTAGGATAGGAAATGATTTATATAAATTGCAAAAAATTCCAAATTCCTAGCTGTATGGCTTACAGCATTTTTCTTATGGCTTTTAGCCATTCTTCTGTTGTGTAGTTATAAGTGGTGTTGAAGACTGGGTTTTAGGTAAAATGGTAGAAGAGTTTGCAACAATTTTTCTGTTTGCATTAGAAAAAATACCGATCACGTGATCTTGTATCTTGCCAGTATTACTTTAAACTAACAAAAAAGATTTAAAAATCCTTTTTGGTTCATAAACTGGATGTGATGGGCCATTTCAAAATACTGTGATCCCTTTAATGTCAAGGGTTTAATATGCTTTAATATGTTAGCAGCAAGAAATGTCCAACTGTGAGACGGGTTACTCCATTTGATTCTGCATTTCTGAATTACTCTCCGGGTGAGAGGTGTGCCTAGCATGCCCATAGGCAAAAGAATAAAATATCAGTTTCATGAGGCTTGCCTGATGGCCCTGCAGAGGCTGAGTTCTGTACCTGTCCAGGAAGATACTGAAAGATATGTGCCAGCTCTAGCCTACTGTGGGATTGAGGTGTGTGTGCAGTTTCTTGCATGTCAGTAGTCCCTCAGAATAATACACGTTCATGAGAATTCCTTAGTTTCAGACTTGATGCGGAAAGTGTTCCTGAAGATCGTGCACTTCCGTTTGTATTTCTTTAAAACCAAATCATACAGAAGTCTCTCACTTGTGAGATTTAAGACTAGTCCTTTGTATAAGAAAATCCAGCAGAACTAAAAAGCTATTTCCTTTTGCTTTTTTGAACATTTCCTGTATGTGTCAGTGAATTGTATTACCTTCAGCCATCCTTCACTAAACGATATAGAATGAAAAATGTAGACCTAACAGAATATCTCAGTAGTATTTTGCAACAAGTTATTTTGCTTCATGTCGTGATGCTCTTGGTGGGCTTTTGCCGTGAGAACGAGTGCAACCCACTGCTCTGTGGCAGGTAAATAGTACTCCTACAAGTATCTCACCTTCTGATGACTTGTGTTGCAGCTTTATGTCTGTGCAAATAACTGATAAAAGTTATAGCAGATAATGTTGTCCCTTGAGAAAGGATCCAAACTAAATTTTGGCACAGCTCTAGGCAGAAAACTGAAGTATTACTGCTGGGTTGTATATGAGTGGTGGATGAGAGGGATAAGATGCAAAAGACATTTTTCTTTTCAAATTACAAACTTAGTGGTGAGGAGTCCGATGCTTTCAAAATATGAAGAAATTTATTTGAATATATATTTCCAGATAGAAAAAGTAATATCTGAATTTTCTGTATGTTTGCTCAGATGTAATAAATACACATCAATGTATGCTAGTCTTAATGTGAAAGTAGTTCCTGTTAGACATTTCAAATCTTTGCAATTGCTAGCTTTGCATATAAAAACATCAAATGCAGCCTTATAATAGATATTTCAAGGACAAACCATTAGAAAAATGTTCATGAGGAGATAAGCAATCCTGCAAACTTTTCAGACATAGGAGATTGCCTGCTCTTTGGAGGAACATTAAATAGGTCCTAAGAACTGTAGTTCACTGGTGTTTCCTTAGACAAACGTGGTAGGGATGTTTCTTGTTTCCCACAGAGAGGATTTGCATTTTCTGCTTAAAGCTTATTGAAAGAATATGACGCCTTATAGAGACAAGATGTTGAATCACAAGAGGAATGGACACATGTTGGTGAAAGATTAAATAGTTGAAGAAAATAAGAGATACGGGGTTTGTACTGGTATTTTACAGAGCTAGGTAGAGAAGAAGTGTCTCTACTGTGGTAAAGGATGACTCTTTCCAGTTCACTGAGACAGAAGTAGCAGTAGACTATGACAGGACTTCCAGTGTTTGGATGTCTGATGACTGACAGAAAACAACAACAAAGAACCTGTTCCTTAACAATTTCCTTTTTCTTAAAGCATGATTTTTAAATATTGCAGAATTACAGATGATGGTATCCTTGTCCTAGTGACATACTTCTAATATGAAGCGTAGTTTAAAATTAAAACACACAGCAAAAAGAAGGATGCCAGGAATAGACTTTTGCTATAGTAATAAAAGGTGTCTGGGTCATTTGAGTCTAAAAAAAGAGTAGTTATGTGGTGGTGACAGTTTTTCAAATGTTTTGGATCTTTGATATATAGTAAAACCAGGCAAGAGGACATCAAGTGCATTTTGGCAATGTAAAGCTATGCAAGACATGAACATGAAGTGATGATTTAATGGTATCTCTGTGACCTGTAAACTGTGACCTTTGGTAGTGTAGTTTTAGTGCAGCATTTGATGTTGTCTGGGAGAAAGTCTTCCAGAGAGACAGTGGGTTCCAGCCCTCAAAGGGCTGGATTTGAGTTTATTTTATGCTAAGCAGGCATGGCAGTACACATCAGCACATAGCTCAGTGCCACATGTGTGGAAGAAGCACAGTGTGTCTGCACATAGTCCCCTTGATACATGGAGGGAGAGGAAGAGGGATCCTATCAGCTAAAAAGCTTTAAAATGACCTCTGTTCTTGGGCTTTTCAACGGATTGGCGAAGTTAAAGTAGAGCAGTGTTCAAAAATACCCAGAGCCTTCTAGCCAAGAAAATGGAACCATGGAATTGATTCTAGTGAGGATCAACTGTTATTTGCCATTAAGAAGTCATGTTGTGGCTGTTCAAAACTGACAAAAAGATAGTTATTCTTTTTGACATGGTAGAACGTAAACAGTTCAAAATCGAGTGTTTTTGAACCCATTCATTGCTACAAAGGGAACAAGCTACTTCAGGAAGTATAGAAACATTCTGAATCGTTACAGTATCAGATTTTGACAATGTATTATGACTATTTGACGTAACAATCTTCCTGCAGAAGACAAGAACCAACTGAGAGCAATCCATTTAAAAACTGTTTTGTCATCATTAGCTTGGCAGTAAATACTCTAGCAGATGCTTGCATAAATGTTGCTCAAGAAGAGTACTGCAGATGGTAGCTTCTTGCTGCTTTACCTGTTGGTACTGTAGTTCACATACAGGGTGGTTTTTATTTAAGTTTATGGAAACAAATGCCTCTAAAAGATTCTTCTTCTGTTTAAGCTTCTGTAAATGTTAAGGGTTACTTGTTTGCTGAGGTATTTATGTCCTGGGAAAATGTTCTCTTAATTGTAATGCATCTTGTTTTCTTGATACTTATACTCAAAATAGCATTCTCTCTGTATACCCTGCATTTTTTAGAGTACCTTATTTTTATTCCTTTAGTTTGTGTCAGATTTGCATCTTAATATGATTATCTTAAAATTAAATTGTTATTGCTAGTTTCACATTTTTGTGGTCTTTATTACTTGAAATTTTGCTTTATTCCCACTAATAATTACAAATATTTTCAGTAACTGTAGTGAGACTTCCACTGATAAAAAAAGTAGCTGAACAAAACCAATTTGCTGGCAATGCAATGTTGTTTATCAGATAAGGCTGATTATTTTGGCTGTGTCGTAAAAAAAGCCAACAAAACTTCTACTTTTAGAAGTTTAAAAACTAAGTGCTTCAATCCCTATTCATGGTAGTTAAGTGTTGCTTGAACATTTCAGTGCAGCTGATACTAATAAAGTGATGTGGGACTCAGTCCTAAATATGTAATATAAAATGTGGAAGGCAGTGGTGGATTACAGGTAATTTTTTTTCTGCAGTTCTCCCATTTCTAGCTCCTGAATCCCCTTCCAAGAGAAGAGTTGGTAAATCATTGCGCCTGGGGTGATTGTTAAAAACTTACTAAATCTTCTGCAAATACAAAGACAGGCAACATGTACCAAGTTAATGTTTAACTTTAGCTATGTATTGGCTTTTCAGGAATACTCTTACACTGAGGCCTGCTGTGGAGAGATAGACGTCATTGTCTAACTCATTACTCATGTTTAAATAACTTTGAAATACTAACACAGTGACTTTTCATTTGTTTTAGGCTAGTAGTTATGCTCCCTTTTAAATTAATCTGTAGAGGGTGGAAAAAAGGAAAGTGGCTTAAGCTGTAAACTGTTTTGACATTTTAAATTAATAATGTTCTTGTCTGTGTACATCCTGGGGACTGTCATTGTAATAGTATTCCAGTGTATCTGGGGGTTTTCAGGTCATATTCTTATGCTTTTTTTCTTTTGTGGTTCCAAGTAGTTTATTAGAAGAATCTTCTTAAAGTTGCTAATAACTTGCTTATGGACAGTATATCCCCTCTGAATTGGAACAGTTTCATGAGTAGTTCAGCACCAAGCTCAAGAGACACAAACTGTTGCTGGAATTCAGAACATTTCCTCTTTTTTTCATAAAAGAAATTTGAAATAGTAGTGAGAGGAAAACTTAAAAAATGTCACATGTTGCGGAAAAAGTATCCCTAAAATGTCTGGACTGTAACAGAGTAATATTTTATTCTGCTTGTAATGTGACATTATTATCTTTGTATAATGTTCAGTATAGCACATTTTTCTGTTCCTTTTTTCATTTTGAAGTGAATGAGATTGTGCTGGTTTTGGCTGGGGTAGAGTTAACTTTTTTCACAGTTGCTGGTATGGGGCTGTATTTTGGATTTGTGCTGAACACAGGGTCGATAATACAGAGATGTTTTTGTAACTGCTGAGCAGAGCTTACACAGAGCCAAGGCCTTTTCTGCCTTTTCTGTACTACAGCAGTGGTGAGGAGGCTGGGAGTGCATGGGAGCTTGGAGTGGCACACAACAGGGACAGCCAGCATGGATTTCAGAGATGCAGGTCCTGCCTGACCAACCTGATCTCCTTTTATAACCAGATGACCCACCTGGTGGATGAGGGGAAGACTGTGTCTACCTGGACTTCAGCAAAGCCTTTGACACCATCTCCCATAGCACTCTCCTGGACAAGCTGGCAGCCCATGGCTTGGGCAGGAGCACCCTTTGCTGGGTTAAGAACTGGCTGGATGGCTGGGCCAGAGAGCGGTGAATGGTGCTGCGTCCGGTTGGTGGCTGGTCACTGGTGGGTCCCCCAGGGATCAGTGCTGGGGCCAGTCCTGTTTCATATCTTTATTGATGATCTGGATGGGGAGATTAAGGCTACCATCAGCAAATTAGCAGATGCCAAGTTGGGTGCAAGTGTCAATCTGCTAGAGCATAGGAAAGCTCTGCAGAGGGACCCGCACAGGCTGGATTCATGGACCAAGTCCAACAATATGAGGTTTAACAAGGCCAAGTGGCACTTTGGCCACAACAGCCCCAGGCAGTGCTACAGGCTGGGACAGAGTGACTGGACAGTGGCCAGGCAGAAATGCACCTGGGGGTAGTGACTGACAGCAGCTGAACATGGGCCAGCTGTGCCCAGGTGGCCAAGAAGGCCAGTGGCATCCTGGCCTGGATCAGCAACAGTGTGGCCAGCAGGACCAGGACAGGGATTGTCCCCCTGTACCCAGCACAGGTCAGGCTGCACCTTGGGTGCTGTGTCCAGTGTTGGGCCCCCTAATTTAGGAAGGATGTTGAGATGCTGGAGTGTGTAAAGAGAAGGACAATGGAGTTGATGAGAGGTCTGGAGCACAAGTGCTATGAGGTGTGGCTGAGGGAGCTGGGAGTGTTTAGCCTGGAGAAGAGGTGGCCCAGGGGTGACCTTATCACTTTCTACAACTGCCTGAAAGGAGGCCGTAGCCAGGTGGGGGTTGGGCTCTTTTTGCCGGCAACCAGTGACATGACTAGAGGACATAGTCTTAAGCTGCATGAGGGAAGGTCCAGGTTGGACATTAGGAAGAATTTCTTCACAGAAAGAGTGACTGGCCGTTAGAGTGGGCTTTCCAGGAAGGTGGTGGAGCCACCATCCCTGAAGGTGTTTAAGGAAAGATTGGATGTAGCATTTAGTGCCATGTTGTAGCTGACCCAGTGGTGTTCAGTCGTCGGTTGAACTTGGTGATCTCAAAAGTCTTCTCCAACGTAGTTAATTTTGTGTGATTCTATGATTCAGGTGACCCCAACTGACTAAAGGGATAGTCCAGACCATATGACATCAGGCTCAGTATATAAAGTGAGGGGAAGAAGGAGGGAAGGGAGGACATTCAGAGTGATGGTGTTTGTCTTTCCATGTCACCGTTATGCATGATTGCACCCTGCTCTCCTGGAGATGGCTGAACACCTGCCTGCCCATAGGAAGCAGTGAATTGATTCCTTGTTTTGCTTTGCTTGTCTGTATAGCTTTTGTTTTCCCTATTAAACTGTCTTTATCTCAACCCACACATTTTCTAGCTTTCACCCTTCCAATTCCCTCCCTGATCCCACTGGTGTGTGTGAGTGAGTGGCTGCATGGGGCTTGGCTGCCGGCTAGGATTAAACCACAACAGTCTCCTTTGGTGTCCAGTGTGGGGGACAAAGGGTTGAGATCAGGACAGATCTGACCAGAATGTGTTAAAATAAGATTGTTATAAACATTCATTGTATTGGTTTAATAGTTGCTGGTTACAATGTGGATTTATTTGCTCTGATACTTGTGGTATTTTGTCTGTATTATACCAGCAGTGCTTTACTTGCAGTACGTGTTCTCTGTGGCGTATTTCATAGGATCAGCGTATATCATATGATAGTGCCACTGGTCACCAACCTTGTGTCTATATTCAGTATTGTAGGTACCTTTGTGCTTTGGGAGTCACCTGCTTGGAGCAATTAATAATCACCTCTTTGTTTTTTGTTCCTCAGAGGAACAGCCTATGGGAGAGACAGCTTCCTGTATGTTTTTCTCCTCCTTTTTTTCCTTCCTTCCAGGCTGGTTACAGTGGTCAAGATTTTAAAGCTTTTTGACATCATTTGACTACCCTTCAAACCAGCCTGGGTTTTTTTGCTGGGAGCCAGCATGTTGTTGCATATGGTTCAGGCCTTGTTTAAGGTCAGACAAATAATTAAGAACATTATGTAGAGATCTGCCCGAAATCTGGATAATTCAGAACGGCAGAGTGTGGGGGGGGTTGTATGGGCCAGTATGTAGGGCAGTGGGAACTTTCAGAGTATGTGCACCTTACCCCTGGACAAGTGCAGAATCCAGAAAAACTAGTAAAATGTTGAAAAAAGGTGTTCTGTCACCATGTTCAACACTGCTCAGTACCTGCAGGAGGAAAAGAAGGTCTCTAAATCTGAGAATGAGATGACAACAGGCCCTGAAGCTGCTCCAGCCACCTGACAGACACTGTGACTGCTCTATTCCCACTGACAGGCACTGCCACTGAAACCAGTGAAGCAGAGAATGAACATGGGTCAGTGTCAGTGGCTCCTGCACAGAAGCAGAAGAAATGTACATGAAAGTCACCCTGTCAAAACAGTCAAGGAGGACAAGGAGGGTGAAGATGATGAAGCAGGACCATCACAAGGGCGATTTTTCAGAGCCATTATCAAGGCCATAACAGGAACCAGAAGAGACATGATGTGATCCCTATCCGTAAGTGAGCTCTGGGAGACATGAAAATATTCCAGCCATCATCCATGACTGTATTATTGCCTGTCTGGTCTGCTGGTGGGACAATGGAGCCAACAGTGTGGAATGAGATGGTAAGGAAGCCAGGCTGGGATCACTTGCTAAGGACATTGACAAAGCAATGGGAAAAAAGACACGAGTCTTTAGTCTCTGGAGGTGATTCTTATCAAGTGTGAAGGGGAAAGGTATTCCTATAAAGATGATATTCCTTGTAACTTAGGCAGATGAACTGCAGTAGAGAGTGTTACTCAATTCCTAAGGGAATTATCTGTGCAAGAAATCATGTATTTTGATGCGGACGATGCTCAGGTCCTCACAGATCCAGACCACGTCTTGTGTCAATTACCCATGTGGCAGAAATTTCTACAGAGTGCAGCAAGGGTGCATGAAATCCCTTGACAACAGTAATTTGGAAAGATGATGCACCACCACCAGCCGGTGATAGAATTTGGCAACTCAGGGAGTATGAAGAAAGTATTCCTTCCTCCATCATTGCATCTGTGGAGAAGGTGTCTCCCCCATAGGCTGTTCCTCTGAGGAAAAAAGAACAAAGATGTGATTATTAATTGTTCCTAGCAGGTGACTCCCAAAGCACAAAGGTGCCTGCAGTACTGAATATAGACCCCAGATTGGTGACCAGTGACACTAACTGATAAACTGACTCAGGAGCTCCGGCAGTTCAGAGGGACTACGTCCTGCTCCTGATCTGCGTGGGCCTGTATTTCACCAACTGACAGCAGGTGCCCTCTTGCTCCAGAGAGAGGATATAGAAGATACGCACCACTGGGTACCCTGTGGTTTTACCTGCAGGACCACGAAGATGATACAATGAAGTGGGATGGATAACCTACATCGATACTAGATGCACGGGTGCAGGAATTGCAGGGAAAAACAACCATAATTAGGAGTTTTTCCAGGGAAGTTGCTGTTTCAGTCTCCCATGAACACTTTTTCAGGCAGAATGAAAAGTCCAATCGTACTACTGACTCTATGGTGTCAGAGACTGAAATGTTATCGTTTATGAATTGAACATTTTCATGAAGAACTTCTGCCTATTATAGCAAAACTGTATTGCAAAAGCTGCAGAGAAGACCACCATACCCTGAACGAGGCCCTACACTGCTCGCTGATGAAGATCAGATGAAGTAACAGCTCAGAGCTGGGGAAGAGGAATATGTTCACAGAGAAATGCTTAACACCTTCGGAGTGGAGACAACAGCCCCAGGGCTATCATCTGCCAGGTTCAAACAGACCCTCACCTCAAAGGGTGGGGGGGAAAAGAGGCTTTGGCTGTGATGGAGAGCCTCAGGTGAGAGGCAGTGAACTCCCATCCTCTGCTGTGCAGACCAGCCCAGCTGAGGGGCCCCTTCACCTGGGGAGAAGCTGCACCCACATGAAGGACAGAGGGGGTGACATGACCCATAAAAGGCCCTCCCAAGGGGTCCCCAGACACTGCGCCAGAGCGCTGCAGCATGATGCAATAGATCCAGAGTCTTGCAGGTGTCAAACTGGCCCCCCCTGCAAGGGAGGCACATGGGTGTTCCCACCTGGCCCAAACGTATATTAATCCACGGGATTCTATACTTTCCGGCATGTCATGGCACAGCAGCAAGGGACCGTCACCACCAAGACCAGATGGAGGGGATCAACGAGACGTCCTTGGGACTCGCAGAAGGGTGTTATTCTTCTGCCTAACCTCTGTCACTCTCTTTCTGTCCCCCCATCACCCACGCACAACTCGTTTTTCTATTTCTTTTTTTCTTTCTTCTCTCTTTCTTTCTCTTTGCCTCCCTTACTACTAAATAAGATATATCAATTTTTTGGCACCAACATCTAACCTTGTTTGGTTTTAATCATGTTTTTTGGGTATATTTCGAACCTTGAAAGTTCTTTCCATTTTATACGCAGAGACTTAGGTTTTTTTACTCTTCTGGGTTTAAATCAGATTGTAACAGATGGAGAGAAGTTCCATTTTTGCAAGATATTAGTGGAGAACCTTGTGACCAGTATTAGAAGGGCCCTGCCTCCATGTGGGGGGAGGAGAGGAACAACCAGGTTTATTGGACTGTGTGGATTTGATGGCCTGGCACAGCAGCCCCACAGGAGTACAAGGCTTTAGGAGACACTGGTGCACAGTGTACCCTAATGTCATCAAGCTATGTGGGGATGGAATCCATTTGGATTTCTGGAGTGACAGGGAGATCCAAACAGCTGACTGTATTGGAGGCTGAGATTAACCTGATCAGAATGAGTGGCAGAAGTACCCTGTCTTGACGGGACCAGAGGCTTTGTGCATCCTTGGCATAGACTATCTCAGGAGAGGGAATATCTCAAGGATTCGAAAGGCTGTTAGTGGGCTTCCAGCATACCTGTCCTGGAGATGGAGGATATTTCAGATGTCCATTTTGTTCTGGGGTTGAAGAACAGCAGGTGCCAATTGCTACCACAACAGTGCACCAGAAGCAGTATTTCACCAACATAGACTCTCTAATTCCCATTTATATGCTAATTTGTCACCTAGAGAGCTGATGAGTGATCAGAAGGACCTGCTTATGCTTTAACAGCCCCATTTGGCCAGTGTGAAAGTCCTATGGAGAATGAAGGCTGACAGTAAACTGTTGTGGCCTGAATGAAGTCACATCACCTCTGAGTCCTGCTGTACTGGACATGCTGGAACTTCAATAACAGCCGGAATCAAAGGCAGCCAAGTGGTGCCACAATTGACACTATTGTGTTTTTCTCAATCCCTTTGGCAGCAGAGTGTAGGCCACAGTTTGCTTTTATTTGCACCTGTGTCTAGTAGTACCTGGAATCGACTGGTCGTGGGAAGGAAACACAGCCGTATCATCTGCCACGGACTGATCAAGACTGTGCTGGAACAAGGTGAAGCTCTGGAACACTTGCAATGTATTAATACCATTTCATGAGGAAATACAGCAGAAGAGGTTTTTGAGAAAAGAAAGCAAATAATCCAAAGCTGGTTTTGCCATAAAACAAGAGTAAGCTAAAGGGACCTACACAGGAAATCCAGCTTTTAGGAATCAGATGTCAAGATGGACACTGTCAGATCCCAATGGATGTTATGAATAAGATAACAGTGATGTCCCCACCAACTAACAAGAAGAAAACACAAGCATTTTTAGGTGTTGTGGGATTTTGGAGAATGCACATTCCAAATTGCAGTCTGATTTTAAGCCCTATATATCAAGTGACCTGGAAGAAGAATGATTTCAAATAGGGCCCTGAGCTGCAACAAGCCTTTGAACGAATCAAGTAGGAGATAGTTCACACTGTAGCCCTTGGGCGAGATGTAAAACTTGTGCTTTTTATTGCGGCTGGAGAGAGTGGACCTACCTGGAACCTCTGGCAGAAAGCACCAGGGGAGTCTTGAGGCTGACCTCTAGGTTTTTGGAGCTGAGCATACAGAGGATCTGAAGCCCACTGTGCTCTAACTGAAAAGGAGCTTTCAAGGTGTCAGAGCCACTTTGGAGATGATTGGTACTGAAATACAACTTCTGGCACCACGGTTACCTGTGTTGAATTGGATGGGCAAAGGGAGGGTCTCCTCTATAAATCATGTAGCAGATGCTAGATGGAGTGAAGGGCTTGTGCTGATCATATAAGGAGTTTGGATAGGAAACCCGTGTTGTCCAGGAAACTTAGAATTGATCATGGACTGGCCAGAAGGCAGAGATTTTTGGAATGTCACCAGACATGTGCTGAAGAGGCCCCACTATATAAATTCTCAGAAACTTGAGAAGCAACATGCCTTGTTTACTGATGAATCCTTCTGTCTTGTGGGAAAGCAGCTGTATGGAGTCCTCTATGACAAGTCACAGAAATTGCTGGAGGGGAACATGAATTGAGTCAGTTCACAGAAATGAAAGCCGTCCAGTTGGCCTTAGACATTGCTGAACGAGAGAAATGGCCAATTCTTTTTTTTTACCTCTGTGCTGATTCATGGGTGGTGGCCCTGTGGGGGTCTTAGCAGCAGTGGGAGCAGAGTAACTGGCAACCTAGGGGTAAACCCATCTGGGTTGCTACAGTGTGGCAAGACATCACTGCCTGGCTGGAAAGGCGTTACCACGGATGAAGGCCAAAGTGACTGAATTCAACAAACTTTTTTTTTTGTGGGCATTTTATGAACATTTGACTGAGGTGTTCCACAGACTAGGGGAGTGATGTCTGTGTAGCTATTGTAACAGATAAGTAGGGAAGGTGATGGGATATTGGGAAGCGTGAAACCTGGTGTGACGTAAAGAGTATGGAATAAGGGGTGGATAAGTGTTAGCTTTGGCTGGGGTAGAGTTAACCTTCTTCACAGTGGCTGGTATGGGGCTGTGTTTCAAATTAGTGCTGAATGTAGGGTTGATAATATGAGCTGTTTTTGTTATTGTTGAGCCGGGCTTGTACACAGCCAAGGCCCTTTCTGCTTTTTGTACTGCCACACTGGCGAGGAGACTGCATGTATGTGGGATATTGGGAGGAGGCACAGCAGGGGCAGGTGACCCAAACTGGGCCCCAAAGGGATATTCTATACCATATGACATAATGCTATGTATATAAAGTGGGGGGAAGAAGGAGGAAGGGGGGACATTTGGAGTGATGACATTTGTCTTCTCAAGTCCCCATTACATGTGATGGGGGCCCATGCTCTCCTGGAGATGGCTGAACACCTGCCTGCCCATGGGAAGCAGTGAATTAGTTCCTTGTTTTGCTCTGCTTGTGTGCATGGCTTTTTATTTCCCTATTAAACTGTCTTTATCTCAACTCATGAGTTTCCTAGCTTTTACCCTTCCAGTTTTCTCCCTGATCCCACTGGTAGGGGAGTGAGCAAGTGGCTGCCTGGACTTGGCTGTCGGCTGGAGTTAAGCCACAACACTAGGTGTTAAATCCATAATAATGTCACTGAAGTAGTGTTAATTTAAACTGTTCTGGGGTAAATTAAAGAATATGCTCATCTAATGTGAATAAAATGTTAAAGTTCCTGTCAGTTCCAGGAAAACTATGTGGAAGTAGGGAAAAAAGTAAGATAGAAGGAAACTTACATGAGTCAGAAAGAGAGTGTGAGTCAGCATTACTGACTGAACTGTTCATCAGTCTAGTAACTTGCTGTAGAATTGGTTTGTGATGTTTTGAGAGTAGAAGAGGAAATGTGCTTATTCTGAGCCTCTGCACAGAAATGCCAGCAAAGATAGCCAAGTTGCTTCTGAGTCAGTGCGCTCCTTTCTTCTGATTATTCTGGTATCAAGTTATGAGTCTGAGTTGAAATGAATCCTTCTGGTTAAGTTGCTCTGCTGCAGGATGTAGGAAAACAGTAGAAAATGTATGTGAAGAGTAATGAAACAGGAATGAGACACGCTGGTAGAGAACATGATTCACTTACCAGAAATAACAGTTTGAGAAAATTAGCTTCCCAAGTTTTCTATCTGAAGTGGCAAAGTAACTTCATAAGTGTGCTTGATGCAGGGAACAGTCAATATATGGACTTAAGGAATAATGTTTGCCCTGTCTGCAGGCTTTTGTCACACACAGGCAGCATCAGGGGAGCTAGTCTGTAAAAGAGGGGAAGAATGTGATAGCCAGGTGCTGGAGAGATCTGCTGCTGACCCATTTAACTAGGGAGAGATAGTTTTGACATGGTGCCAGGTTGTTTAAAGACCTTGTTTATGGAATCATTATGCAAATACTGATAGGTACTGTGGTGATGCTAGAGCTGGTGGTATGATGGGATTTGGGAGCCTGATGGCCAACTGTCCACACTTGTAGCTAAAATGGTATCACATCCATGGTGTGTTAAATGGATAAAGATTAGCTTTTCCTTCAACGGGAAGTTCCAGCAGTTTCTGGTTACAGGAAGTGTGCAGATTTACAACATAGAAGTTGTTAAATTACCTGTAGTTACCAGTGATCCACCTTCCCTCAGATTGTTTTGTGAACTCTGTTGTTATAGATGTCTTGCTTACCATTCTCTTCCCTCTCGGACTTCAGATGACTGTTCATAACTCTCTATACTCTGTGTAGCAGAACATTGCCTCGCATGGGGTTTTTCTGTTCTCATAGTTGACAGAGCTCTTGGCCCACCACAAAGTTAGTAAACATGTCTGCAAGGGGGAGAGACCAAAAGGGCCGTTTGCCCTTTGTAATTTTGAAGATTCCACTCACCTTGGTATGGACCCTGGCATTTGTATGGGAAGCCACTTGGAACAGGCCACTGCTTCAGTGCTAGTCACAAATAGGTTGTAGTGTGCAAATATGAAAGAATAAAAACTCATTCTTGCTGTCTGGTAGATATGAACTTCATTTACTGGTGTTGTGGTGGTGGTGGTGTTTTATTTTGCTCCTAAAGACATCTGCTGCCAATTTGGTATTTAAAAGAAGAAAAATCCTCCCCCCCCTTTTTTTTTTTACCTTCTTGAAAAACTTTTGAAAACAACTAACCCATTCTTCCTAGCAGGAAAGGCAGAGCAAATGGAATGAGTACTCTAACTAGGCATGGATGAAGTGAAAGAGTTTCGTTAAATACAAGTGTGAAAAGAAGATATAGAAGCATGGGAACATGCAGTGGGTAGGGATGATGCGTTATTAAGGGACTAACTCAGGTCTTTGCTTGTGTACTAGAAAAAAAAATGAGCCTTTAAATCTAGCTAAAAAATACTTATTTGGCATTTTTTCACTAGCAGATGGTATTCGTAGAATTAGCTAAGAAAATTCAGTGTTTTAAAAAAACTTCTGGTCTTTATAAGTGAGCCTTTTTTTATTTTTTAACACTGTTCTTTGGAGGGTAAAAAAACCCCTGTCCAGTCATATTTTCATGTCCACCTCTTCGTTTGTTTGTTTTGTATTTGTGTTGCTGTTAGATTTAGAGCAGCTGCACTCCTCTGTTGTTCTCTTCTGAAATTCCTCCTTCAGAGTTCTTCTCCTCTGGTCAGTACTTAAATATTTATCCCATTGACCTGATCTGTTGCTTACCACTGCTTAACCTTACTTGGATAAAGCCCATTATCTAGTTTAAACCTGTTGTTTTAAAGCTGTAGAGAGATTATCTTTTGCAGATCCAGCTGTGCACATTGATGGCTGTGTAGTTCTAGCTGTACATCACTACCATGATTGTCCAGTTTGTCCCCAGTTTGGCCCATGGAATAATTTGTGAGTGCTCCTGGGTATTTCAGGCAGAACTGGCCGAAGAGTGGGTTTGTTGAGACGGCTTCTGCTTAAACAAGTGCAAGTGATTTTACTTGATGTGAATTAGGACGAACAAAAGCTTTAGGCATATATCTACAGGTTTCTGACAGGACTATTTTTAGTATACCTGTTTTCTGAATGAGTGTCTGTTTACTGCTTTTTTGGATGAAAATATTACCTTGTCACCTCTCTTGAGATTCTGATATGAGTACAGTCTGGAACAGCATTTGAACTGATGGGAAAGATTGAGAGCTTGGACACACTGATAAGTTTTGAGAATTTTTCTGGTAAGAATAGGAGGGCAAAGCCATAAACATCATTTAAATAAGCAGAGAGTGTACCTGTGTAACATAGATAAAGTGTTAAGCATATGATTTGGTTTTGAAAAGCTAAATTTTGAAAATGAAATAAACCAAAATCACTATAAAAGACCTTCTGTGTTACATAAAGTAAAGATATGTTTTTATTTCTTGTTTGTATTTACAATTTAAGTAAACTAAGAATCTGTTTTTTAGGGCATCCAAGATGGATCTCAAGTGTGCTTTGGAAGAATGTTCAATGGCACTGAACTTGTTTCTAAACAATAAGTTCTCTGAAGCGCTGGAACTACTTCGTCCATGGTGAGATTCTGTTATTTGCTGAAGTTGTTGTAAACAGATAGTATGTAGTACCTGAAGATTAATTTAAAGCCTCTGAAGATAGTAGTTTAAATTTATTCTCTTTTTTCCGAAAGCATTTCTCCATATTTGGGTTTTTTTAATTTTTTTTTTGGGTCATTAAAACCATTTCAAAAACTGTTGATGAAGCACTGAATTGTTATGTTAGAGTTTATCATTCAAGCTGTCTTTCCTCACGCAGAGGGGAAAAGCTGGGGAGCAAGACCTTGTTTAATGCATCTTTAATCAAATAATTTTTACAATGAAACTGCTTTTGACAATACAGAAAAGCTGGAACAAAGCTCCAGCTTTACTCCAAAGAATACTCTTTTTGTTGTGTTTTATATTATGTTTGAGTCTGGTGTTTATCTAAGCTCATCTTTCAATCTTCTGACTAATTCTGCTTGTTCCCATGTTGCCTTTCCTCCACTGAGAAGAAAAGCATGGCAGTGCAGATGTAGGGATAAAGAATACGGAGAGGTTCACAGGTGAAACCTGTCTTATCTGTGACTTTGTGGGGAGGCAGTCTGGGTGGCTGATCTTTACTGGGATCTGAATCCCATCCACCATTCTTCTGTCTGTGTCTGAAAGAACCACAGGATACTGAGGGATGTGTTGGCAAGAGGGATATGTAGCCTGTGTTAATAGAGGGAAGTAATATTCTTGCTCTGCAGTTAAGTGCTAGTAAAAATGAATTAAGAGTGATGTGTTGGTGTTGTGTGAGCAAGTTCAAGAACAGCTTTGAATGAAACATCAGAAGGATGACACAGCTATCAAGTGTTTGCTTTTGGTGCTGTGGAGAGCTCAGGTGAGGAATGTGGTAGGCAGGGGTATCATCTTTTAAAATTAGCTATAGTTAGACTCAAGCTCTCTTTTTGGAGCATTGTGTAGTGTTATTTGTAACAGAACAATGCTTTGAGAAGGGCCACCTGCACTTGTGTGTATGCTAAAACTATTTTTGGGTAGTATTGCAAAATAAGTTCTACATGCAAAGATTGTGCCTGAGTGTATTGCTAGATACATGCACACACATATTGCCCAAATGTTTTTTGTATATTTCATTTTGCATTGTAAAACAAAAAAACTCCCTTGTTTTGTATTAGTGTTTTTATGTACTGCAAATAATTTGTTTCAAGTGATGTTTGCTAATTAACTCTGAGATTATTTAGTACATTACAAAGGTTGACCTATCCTAGCAAAGAAACAAAAAGCTGCCTTTTAAAAGAAACAAAAAGCTGCCTTTTAAAAAAATGCAATTGTTTTACTGAAAAATAGCCTTTAATTGAAAGTTAAGTCCTTAAATAATGTAAAAATTATAGAGTGTTGATAAACCTGAGAAATAAAAACATAGCCCAAAGGTCTGTCTTTGACTCTGCTTAAGATTTCTGTCTTGCGTTTGGTAGTTGACTCCTTGATTTAGAAGGAAGAAAAGATGTTGAGGATTGATGTTGAGATGTTGAGATGATTTTATAGAGAGCTAGCAGCATATCTAGAAGATATGTTTTATCTAGAATGTATGGCTCACTCAGATGGCTTTGGTTCAGTTTGACAAAAAGGAGAGTTGGGCATTAATCTAGCAGCAGTCTGGATCTGTTGAGGGAAAGTTGCAGAGGCATCCTTCTCCAAAGTGCCGGATGGTAAAACAAGCCTAGGTCTCCACAAGATGAGACTTAAGAGGTTCAAACTGGACACTGGAAGAATATACATTACTAGTACAGTACCCAGAGAGACTGCCAAAGGAGTATGCAGTCTTCATTTTCTTGAACTTCTTGAAACTTAGGCAAAACCTGAGTTTGCCTGACATAAAGTAGGCAATAATGCTGCTGGAATTGTATGTGACCTCCGTAAGCCCTTTCCAACAATTTTTTTTGTAATGGTATAATTACATTCTGAAAGCCAAACTAATTCAGTGTAGTTTTTATGCAGACCTG
Organism: Corvus kubaryi; assembly: GCF_017639235.1. Lineage (NCBI taxonomy): Eukaryota > Metazoa > Chordata > Aves > Passeriformes > Corvidae > Corvus > Corvus kubaryi. Next base: position 12,973,384 of record NW_024582075.1, read on the forward strand.
AGCATGTATGTGTACTGACATTTTTATGACACAAATATAGATTTTGTCTTTGGATCACATAATAATGTTAGAAAAATGTCCTTACATTAAGTGAAAGCGTGTGAACGACTATTTATGTCAAGGCTTAACTAAATTAAAAATAGATACACCAGTGGACTGTAAATGGTATTTAATTAAGTTTACATGTTTGTGTAACCCTAGTGGGATATTTTCTGGAATTTGCTGTGACACTATCCTGTGGAGGCAGACATGCAGCATCCATTGGAAGATGATATTACTAGGTTATATTCTCATGTGTGTTACTATCCTGCTTAATTCTTCTGTCTTTTCACAAATTAATACAAGTGCCTCTGCATTTAATTTTGTATTGCAATTTGTGAAGTGTCACTTAAATACATAAGATTCATGTTTTCCCTAGGTCCAAAGATAGTATGTACCATGCACTTGGATACAGTACTGTTTTAGTTATGCAAGCTGCTATGACCTTTGAACAGCAGGATATACAGGTGGGAATTTCTACAATGAAGGAGGCTTTGCAAACCTGCCAAAGGTAAGCCCAAGCAATGACTGTTACGAGATGCTAAATCTAGTAAGCACTCTTTGTGAGGTACCCCAGCTGTCTGTATGCTTTTAAAGCAGACTCTTGTCTGTATGATAGTGGTCTAAATTTGTAAAGGTGGAGTAAGTCCCGCTACACAATTACTACTGGTGAAGATATTTTTCCACATAGTATTGTGGAAACAACAGAGTTGTTGTGTCCGGATATTAGTAGCCACTAAAGTTAATTAAATGGTTGGTTCACTGTGTAGACCTACACATAACCTGACATTACACTATTAAGCTATTGACATCTGTGAATTTTTGTTTTCCAACAATTTAAAGGACTATATTTTGAATTTTTCCTTTCAGCATGAAAACAGTCTTTTTTAAAAAGTTGTTTCCAAAGGTTGAACCAATAGTCTCATACAATTAAGCTTGTATTAATGTTTCTTATAAAAACCAAATAAATTTTTTTATTGTTGTTACAAACGTGTTTAGCTTACTTAAAATTAAAGAGCTGTTATTCACATCAGAAATTATCTGAACCGAACATTTTGCTTCTGCTCTTCCTTTGAACAGCAATGAAATAGAATAGAAAATAAAAGTTATTAGTGATCATTATTTTTTTTAATTAAAGAAACCTTAGAAAATTGATTGTGAAAGCTAAAGTGTTTAAAAAACCTCTGACAAAAATAGAAATTACTTCTGCTTTATGGGTTCTTCATCGTATTGGTTAGGCCATATTTTATCACAAATGATCTCCCAAGAAATGACTGCTAAATGTTAGATATTTAACATCATCATCTTAGCAATGGCAAAAAAAAAAAGGAAATGAGAAAACATTTTCAGATACCATCTAAGAAGAGAAAGGGTCTGCACTTCCCGCATCTTTTTTAGGTGTGCTATCAATTTGCAGTTTCATCTGAACTATGTTGTTTGGTGTGTCGGAAGATTAGATGTCCCTGTAGTCTAGACAGCCGCAATACAGGATTTCATCTCTGCAGGATACGAACTTTAATTCACAAGTACTCTGGTCTAGTCTGTCGCAAAACTCATAAAAATGCAAGAGGAAGGCAATTAAATGTTCAAAGGTGAAGAATTACCAGAACTACATGCACCTTAATTGACTGTTTTCTTGTATGCATTATGTTAACTTGTAATGTCATAATCTTGTTGTCAGGATCCCACAATTGTCAATGTGAAGAGTAGTGTAAACAAATTACAAGCTAATGCTTAGTATTTATAATCAGTGACTCCCTGGCTTACAGAGTGCATTCATTTTCTAAATGTAGAATTGTTTCTCTAGCTTCTTCATAAGGCTGAGTTGTCTGTAGTTTTTTGTCAAAACTTAATTTTTGGAATTAAACCATGTACAGTTGAGATCTCTTGGAAGTAAAGTATGTGATTGTTTTGTCATTCTGTCTGGCATAAACCACCATAAAATACTGAAGCATTTATGTTGAAAACAGTCCTCCTTATGATTTTTTCATTCTAATTCTGAGTGCAAGTTTAAGAAACAGAAAAAAGCAATTTATAAAACTTTGAAGTCCAGTTCAGGTGTCTTGCCCAGCATCAGAGACACCTCTGCAGTGAGTGGAAGTGGGGTTGAAGCTATCATACATTTAAAGTAAATTAATTGAAGTTGCAAGCATGCATTTAATGTTGGGTAGGCTTTTTAGCCTAGAGGCATGCAAGTCTTTAGACTACTGAAAGAATTTAAACAGTTGACAAATGATCATTTTGCTAAGAATCTCTGTAAATTTTGGTAGGAAATTATTAAGAATTCCAATAATTAAATTCAGGTTTGTGTTGAAATGTATGGGTTTCTTTTTGTCCATGCACATTTATTTAGATTCAGGAAAAGAAGCACAGTGGTGGAATCCTTGTCCAATCTGGTTTCTAAACAGACAGTGGATCAGTTGAGTGAAGGTAAGTGGTTTATAATAGTTAAAAAGTGAAAAAACCCTCAAAACTACCCCTACCAGTGTGTACAAATATGCTTAACTCTGTAACTTGACTAATGTCTTACAGTAATAAACATGCAAATCATGTATATAATCTTTTTTTTCCTAATTTGAATGCAAAGCTTCAGTGGAGAACTCAGCCTAATTTTTTTGGTCTCTGAGCATGCATGAATTAAGAAAGGAATGCCTTTCAAAACGCATTATAGGACTGAAGAGAAATTTCTTTTTTTTGACTTAAGACAGCTCCCAAAATTTTAAGAATCATTGATGCGAAGGAATACATCCTTGTCATTAGTTACATTGGAATCTGAATATATTAACAAGTTTTGTGCTTGTCTGTTTTGCCTTAAGGTGTTTTGGGAAATGGTATCAGTACATTGTTCATGGCTCTGAAAATGCTGATCTCCTATTTCTGATTCGGGCAGAATCAAGTATGCATTTTTTTCTAACCTGGCACAAGAATCCTCTTTAATACTTGGACACATCAAACTCACCACGTATGCACTGTACATACTGCAGCCTTGTGCATGTGGCTGGTCTTGCAGCATGGGTGCAGAGCAACTCGTGTCATGTGTGTTAAATCGAATGTACTTTAGTGCTGCATGAAGACAGAAAGTCTGCCTGGGGCTTTCAGTTTGTTGAGCATGACTGGGTGAAAACCTGTTCATAATGTCTCAGTGGATGTAGGAAAAGCCTAAACCTCAGTGAGGGTTAGCATTCGTCTACAGAAGTTTCTTGTAATACATAGAAGGAGGGCTGAAAGACTTAGTTGCTGTAGGCTATTAAGCTTGGAATCAATGAAAAGTACAGGAGACCGTCTACCAGGATTTCAAGTAGCTTTTGCCATAGACTGAGGTCAGCTCTGACAAGGTTTTGTCTGAGAAGAAGGGAAATAGAAGAATTCTCTTGGGATTTGCGACAGCAGAATTTTGCCTTTTTTTTTTTTTTTTCCCCTTGTCTTGGCAGCATTTTGTTTGTTCCATTGACCCCAAGAAGACAATATTGACAATGACTTTGCTGATAGTAAATAACTTTTCTTTCTTATATAGAGGAAATGCATGCTGAAATCTGCTATGCTGAATGCTTATTACAGAAAGCAGCTCTCACCTTCGTACAGGTAAAGGCAGTTTTTAATTCTGTGTGGCAGTGTAATGGACAGGGATTAGTTCTTGGAAAACGTAATTCCAACAATAGATGTGATATTCAAAACCAAATTTTTTGCTAGTTATTTCATGGTGATGATTGAAAGTATGGTAAATTCTGTGCTGCTCAGCAAAGTTCTCTCTTTCTTTGTGTGAATAAGCAAAGACATTATTGATATTCAGGTACCAAGGTATCACCCTAAGGTATATTGGTGTTTTATGCAAGGGGGTATGTTTAAATGATTTGCATCACATCAGACAGTGTCCAGTGCCTGTATAAAAATACGTTCAAGTATGAGGAGGTGTGTTGTTTGAAAGTGCAAGTCCTTTTTTGCACAAACGGCTAGAATGTGTCACAGCTAGCAAAACTTCAGCTGATGCACACGTGTAATTGCTGGTGCAGTCTTGCTCTCTATGCACTTTGATGTGGTGTCAGGAATAATATAGTAATGAATGATTATAAAATGGACATGCCTTAGCATTGCTGAGGTAACAGTTCAGCTCACAGAGAGATCTGGTATTTTGTACTGTCTGGTGCTGTTGATTTAGGTTGTGGTTCAGGGACTTCATGCTACAGAGTTTTCAAATTCAATTAGAAATTTGATTCCTGAAAACAGGAGTTGTTAGTCATACTTTTTTGACATATGTTTATTGTATATATAATGTTTATTGAATATATTTTAGATAATCTCTTCCAATATAAATACAAGAAAGAAGTAAAGCACATAGATACTAAGGTCAGATTAAGTTCCTTTGGCAAATATTTATGCACTACTTGATCCAGTATTTGGCCAGAAGTGTCAGGAAATAAAATTAATGGAATGTCAATCTTTCCTATAACTGGCTTTCTCCTTTACTAACCAAGTGGAAGCAACCCTCTGTATTTTTGTTGGGTGGGTGGGCTCTTTTTTAAGCATGAAAAGAATTTTGAAACAGTTATTGAAGGAGGTGAGTTAGGACTGTATAAAATAATAAAAAACCCCTTAGATGTGTATTTTCTCTAAAACCCCACCTCTGTATTGCTTTTGACTGTAATACCCCACGCTGCTGATTGCTGTCCTGCCCCATATTTTTTGTCTTTGGCTGACCATGATTCATGTTAGGATAGTGATGATAACAAAAATGTAACCACTCAGAGGGAAGTAGAATTCTTGTACTGAAACACTTGAAGTGTTTCAGACAAAACAGATGGGGTCTTCTGAAATGGCAATCCTTTTATGGAAGCCAGCATTTCCTTTGTTTGATCATTCTGAGGCGCTTTTTTTTTGGTGCTTTTTCATTTTCCACATTGCATATACTGTCCCTAAGTATTTAAATGTACATTTCTGAAATGCCAGCACATGTTCCCCTTTTGTGTGAACTCTAGGAGAAAAAATACCATCCTGTTGAACTGATACTGTCTTGCTTTTCAGGAAGTTAGTTTTGCAGACACGTACATCGTGGTTTTGTTTTGGTTTTTCTAGAGGTTAGTAAGCCCATATATTAAGTAACACATGTGCTTACTTTTGATCAGCGATGGGATTTATCTGTTTAGGGGATTCTTCAGTTTCTCTTCTGCCAGTTTCTGTAGGCTTCCTTGTGTGCGTGAGAATCGCCATTTCCAAGTGTTCTAAACAGTTCCTACAGCACCATCTGGTGGAGACCTTTCTTGGTTCATTTATATACATTGCAAATTCTGCTAAAAGGTGCTCTCTTGGACTCTCTTTTTCACCTCTCTCTTCAGTATTAAAATTTGTAACGTACACCAGAGAAATGTTTCCCTGACAACTTAGAGCAAGTGTTAACGTTAGTCTTACAGACACATCTAGTAACTGAAAAACATTTTTAGTGTTTCCAATGACCACTGACTTATAAATAAATGTAAATGTAGCTGGAAGATTTTTATGTATATGTTACGTGTAATGAACACACTATATTTATACAGTTATATTGTACATACAGTTAATTTTTTTTCTTCCAGGATGAAAATATGATCAACTTTATCAAAGGCGGCCTCAAAATTAGGACAAGTTACCAAATATACAAGTAAGATATTAGAAGACACTTAACTTCAATGTTGGTATAAGCAGTTGGAGTGGTATTAATGCACCCAAAATAGAAAGGAATATTTTTGTAGCAATCATAGTCCTTATACGTAATATAATTTCTATGTTGTGTTTCCCTTCCCGCCTTTTTTTCTCCATCGCAAGAGAATGTCATCAGGTGCTACAGATGACTCAGGGGAACAAAAGCAAAAATGAAACGTACTACCAGTTTGAAGGAGGAGTAAATCTTGGAATTGGAGCATTCAACTTGGTATGACTTTTTCCACTACAAAAAGGCCATTGGGCTAATTCTGTAGGACTGTCTTTCTTTGCATAAACAGTACTGTAACTGATTTAACATTTAGACATTTGTAAAATAGAGATATAGGCTTTGGAGGTTTTATGAAATATGAAACCAGCAGCAACTTCTGGCATGCATGTTTTCTGGGATGTTTCTACTATTTTATTCTGAACTGTTTCATTCTCTGCGAGTAACTAATGTGTGTATTTCTGAAGTGAAAAAACAGCTGCATCTACCTGTGTGTAGAAGGATTTTTTTAAGATGCTTGTGCTGTGGTTACAGAATACCTGGAGTGACTATTTAATTCTAACTCCCCCATATATCCCATTCTTTTGCTTCAGTGATGTACTCTAGATTGACATAGATAATTATAGTTAAAAGAATGAACAGTAGTTTACTAAGTTCGTGCAAAAGAAAATTGCATTTTCTTTACAATTTGCTACATTTACCTTTTCACATCTTCCATGGCAATGGTGAAAGTTGATTTCTGCCAGCATGTTAATTTCTGTATCATTCTAGGCTGGAGATGACCAATTTTGAATATGGTCAGAAGAACTCAGGTCTATCTGCACCAGACTTTAAAATTCAAACAACTGTTTTCATCAGTGCCCTGACCTCTCCTTCATGGAGTCTTTTCGGTAGGAGGCTTAACAGAAGAAGTGTTTGATGGGCAGAATGTATTAGGGTGAATGGAGCTTTCTAAAAACTGACTCTCAAGTAGACCTGCTTCTTAATGCTCATTGGAAAGGTGGTTATGGTTGTGTAGGATATAGGTGGTTTTCTGTTGTGTAGGATATAGAGGCTGCAGTTACAGAGGGAACAAAAGTGCATAAAATAGAAGGCTTAAGGATGATAGCAACAGCTGGTACTTCTAAAATCATTATGCTCACTGATCTGCTAATTCAGTGCTCACACAGGAGAAACAAGCAGAGCTTCTGTGATACTCCCAATAAAATGAAATAATGGTAAAGGAAGATGACATTTGTAGGTTGTAAGTAATACTAAAATAGATAATACTTTCATTCGAAAAGACCCACAATTTTGAAGCAATTCTGACCAGCTGAAGATAGAAACATCTGTCATTATCTAAAGAAATACAGCTGGACTCTGTCTTACATTTTTCATGCTGGATGATCATCAGAATTCAGAGCACGCACGTTTACTTTCAAGTTCTTTTGTGTTTGACTTTTTTACTAATGTGTAATAGCATTTAACATAGTAGCCGGCCTTTTTGGTTCACATTTGTAGCAATTTAACTTCTTTTTTGAAGTGTATGTGCTTTTAATTATCCTTTTTTTTTTTTTAAATGTATTTCAGATGCTGTCACTTTTACCAGGAAGGATCCTTCGACTTCTAGAATTTATTGGATTTTCTGGAAATAGGGTATTTGATTTGATACTTGTTTTTTCTAATTATTTTTTTCTCACATAAAAGATTGGATGGATTTAATGTCATATATTCCACAGTAAAAGTATAATTTCTATTGTTTATCAGTATTTTAATGTTGTTGAAAAGATAAGTAGGCTAGACGATACAGGCATAAAAGCACACATGATACCCTGCTCTTTAACAACTATGGGAAATGACCAGTTTACTTCAGAGGAGATATTTCCAATGCAATTTCCTTTCCTTTTGCTGATCCTTAAGTAGAGGATATCAGCTTTCTTTTTTAGTTGATGTAGTCAGAAATTAACGTTCCTCACACCAGTAACTGAGGGAAGAATCACAGTTCTACATTTTTCCACCTGAAATCCCAGCTCATTTCTTGGGAAAAAGAATTTCTGAATATCACGTGTCACCCTGGAATCTAGGTACATCTTTATCTCATGGATGAGAAAAGTATTTGTAACTATAGCCTTGTTTTCTAAACCTAGACTTGTTTTATAAGTATTTTACAGCTCTTCAAAAGTCTTTTTGATGCGCATAAGAAATGAAAAAACCCAAACAAAACTCATGCAAAAAAACCTAACAAAATAACCCACAGAACTGTACACAATGAAACTTCAAGTTATTAGTGCTACAGTCACCGTGTGGTCTTATTGCTGTTACCTTGTCCACAATATGGTTCTCCTTTTGTAAAATTAAACTTCAGTAGAAACTTCTTCGTTCTGTTTCTTCTTCTGAAAGACCTGGTTCATGCTGAACCTCTTCCATAATAAACATTTTTCCCTGACTAAAACACAATGAAAGCTGTAAGAAAAAGAACAAATGATTTTGAAATATCATCACAATTTTTTTGTGTGGTGCTTGAATTCTCTTATAATTCATCAAGTTGCTATGCAGTAAAACTGATCTGTTAATATTTGTTTTGAGGCAAAGTTGTGTCTGAGGAGTCACTGCTCTTGAGCAGGAAAGCTGTGAGCTTATCTCTACATCCCCAAAGAGTCAAGCTGTTGCGGGTGTAAATGGGAAAGTAAGGGAAGTCTCATGTGTTAAGAGCTGCATAAAGCTCCATGAATCTGGATCTCTATTTAGACATTGATGTATCAGCAGAGGTAATATTTTGGTCAGAACCTCAAAGTAGTGGTTGACTTGATGGAAGAGAATTGAGGATAACCAGGGTTTTCTGTGAAGGAAGACTCGTACCAACAAGTAGCACTGGAACAATTGTGAGAGTTTCCCACTGAATGTGGGTTGAAGGATGTTATTCTGAAAGGCTCATAGTCAGAAAATAATGGGGAAGGGTTGTAGACCTGTGTGTCTGCATGGTTCATGTGGTGTTCCCATTTCACCAGAGCACTGAAATGCATGTGTGATTTTATTAAGAGTTAGATTAGCCTTCTCCTTCCTGAGTGCTATTAGCTGTGACGGAAATGTTTTGGTAGAGGGTTGTGTTGGATTTGAGATAATAAATACTGCATTATGAAATACTTACATCTGAAACGAAAACTGAATTTTGGTTAGCCGGAAAAAATTCATAGTAACTCTGTATACTCATAGTTAATTCTGCATGTGTTTGTGATATTCCTTAGGAGTTGGGCCTCTGCCAACTACGGGAAGGCGCATCTGGCAGCAGTTTGAGGGCCATTCTGTGTACTTTCACCCTGTTGGTTTATCATACTTACGTCTCCTTAATCCTTGGTGAGACCCACTGTGTAGCTTTTCAGTCATGCTACACCTTATAATAGATACTGTGATTTATTTCTATAACTGAATTTCAAAATTGTGGCCAAATAGGAGTTTGCTGTATACTTAATTATGATCTGAAATTAATATCCATGACAAAGCTATGTCTGCAGAAACAGTGAGGGTAGATAGCATTATACCAACATCTTGCTTGATTTGCGGGGCTGTCTCAATATGTGATAGCAAAATATTGCAAAACAGTATTAAGTTCAGAAAAGTCATTATCCATAAATTAACATCAGATATTGTGAAAACTATCTCCAGAAAAAAGCCTATACACCCAGAATTAATTGCTTTTGCCATTTAGAGCTAAAAGTCATAATTAATTCTGTATGCTTCTTTGCCATGTATTTTCACATTCTTTAATTTTTAAGTATTTCAGTCCTTGTCCCTCAGGCTCATCAGGAAATTAAGGAGAACTTCATTTTTTCCAGTATCACTTGTATTTCATTACTGAGTTCAAAATTAGGAGAAGAGGCAGCTGAGGAATGTTTTCCTAGCTTGCTAAAGCAATTAAAGGGATTTAAATTTATAACTAGGATCTATAATGGAACAGCTTAAAGAATATTCCTATAATTCTAGTCTGTTTCTGCTTACAGACATTTAGTATCTTAAAAGGACTTAGTGTCTTTGGGAAAAGAATTTAGTTTTATAGAAACACAAAATGATGAAGTCATTCTGCTTTCACATAAAAGCCATCATCCATTGATCTATCAAAGTCATAATAGGATTTGAAAACAAAATCTTAATCTGTGAAACTTGGGGGTTTTTAAGTACATTGAGGTTGGTTTGTTATGTTTTCTAGGTACAGGGGAAGCCAACCTTCAGGAAGCAGACAGTCTCCTTGAACCCTACCTCCAGAAATTTCCAAATGTGCGTATTTTCAATAAATTTTGTAACAGAAATGTACTTCCCTAAGCTCAAAATCCTAACTGGTTCTTTTTCTCATCTCCTTTCAAGGGTTCCATTATTCTATTTTATGCTGCCAGAATAGATATACTGAAAGGAAATTTTGAAAAGGTAAATCAGTTTTTTCTTTCTAAGGTTTTTGTTTATTGTTCAGCCTGAGGGGGAAAAACAATTAATTAATCTAAGAATCAGTTGGACTGCTAACTATGCTGTTATCCCTATTCACATTCATTGTCAATGTTGATTCCAGCCCTCTCTCTTAAGTGAGACTGAAAGGAAAGTTTATCTCATTTTACTTGTCAGGTGTTCTCCACCTGGGTGCTAGGTAAGAATTTGCTCTGTAATTAGACATGGCTCTCACATGGAGCTGTAATTGAGCCAGTTTTCATCATTCTTCCTTAACTACTCATAGGCGCAGTTGAGGTTCCAAGACTGCATAGCAGCCCAGCAAGAGTGGAAACAGATTCATCATCTCTGTTACTGGGAACTGATGTGGTGCTACACCTTCCAGCAGGACTGGCTTCAAGCATATCGGTATGCAGACCTGCTCAGCAAAGAGAGCAGGTGGTCTAAGGTAAATGGGCAGGTGGACATTGTTGTGATATACCAGTGGTCTACAGTTAAAGTTACTTTTCAGTTTGCACAATGAGTGTAATTCTTGCCTTCTTGAGAAACTCACAAGCAAAGTCTCAATGGCACCAAAATGTTTTAACTGGGTGGTTAAGGATGAACTTTTCTTTCATACTTTGAAGCAGCAGAACCGTAAGCAACAATGCTTTGGCCCCTCCAAAAATGGAGATACTTACCTGAGCTGAGACAAAGAGGAGGGATAGAAAAACTGTAAACTTGTCTCTCAGGTCAAGTTCTGGCACTCACTAGTAAAACTTGGCTGAAGAAACGGTGTTAGTTGTTTATAAACAGACGCACCTACTCAGCAGATGCTTAGTGAGACAATATGAGATGACTGCTGGGGACAGGGTCTCACAAGAAAAGCTGGGTCATCAGATAACCTTTTCCTTGTAAAAATGTTTTTCAAAAGTATGAACCAAGCACAATGTGTCAATAATTTTTTATGCACTATTATTGCCTGTTCCTACCTAGATTGCTGTTTTATTCTGCTTAATGAAAAAGGGTTATAACATCTAATTCTTGGCAAAAGAGGAAGAGAATAGTATATTCAACATGAAGTGCAAATGTCTTGAATACCATAATGGATAGAAGAGAGTTCTTCTTTTTTTCCTCTGCAAAACCTGGTTTTTGAACTCTCCTTGAATCAGTACTCAGATATTTCCGTCTGTTTTTTTCAAGCATGTCTCTACATGTAATAGATCATATAATAACAGTAATGGACTTCGGAACAGTTAGGTCATTTAACCTCATCTCTTTAAGAGTGGTTTGCATAATAAATTCTCCTGTTCTTTGCAGGAGGCACCTTTAACTTTCTGACTAACTAACTAAAAATATTAGTAAATACATTGAAAATAAAATTACAGCATAAACTGTGTGACAAAGGGAATGCTAAACTTTTGTAGTTCTACCTGCCTGAGAATTCCTAGAAACACTTTGCTGCAGCATTTGGAGTGTGAGATTTGAGTCTTTAGTGTATTGATTGAACACAGCAAATTAGATGTGGTAATATGTTGTTTTTTCTTTTTGAAATAGGCAATATATGTATTCCAGAAGGCAGCAATTCTGTGTATGCTTTCAGAGGATGATTTGAAGAGGACTGGTGAGGACGTAGTGTCTTTATTCAGGTAAACTTTTATAAAGCAGCTGGATGTGCACTCTTTTTCCCCCCCTGTATTTGTCTTGCGTGACTTAACTTCCTGCTTATAACTATAAACGTTTCAGTTTTTCCCTTTGCTTTTAGCATTAGACTATTTAAAATACTGCTTTTATCAGCAAAGATATATCCTACAGCTCTGGTCTGTATGGTGTAAAACAATTTTAAGATGATATATTTCAGAGGCAAACAGTAAATCTTGCTAACTGAAATGAGATTAAAAAAAACCAATAAACAACTTATGTTTTCCGTTTTCCCTTCTTGTAGGCAAGTGGATGGTCTAAAACAGAGAATTGCAGGAAAATCTATCCCAACTGAGAAGTTTGCAGTAAGGAAAGCTCGACGCTATGCATGTCCTCAACCAGTGAAGCTGATACTACCTGTCTTGGTATTTGTTCTTGCTTTGTTTTCATCCTTTTGAAACAGAAAACAAATCAGTATACTTCATTATACAGGGGAGGAATAATATTGTTAGGTATTATGTGTCTGCATTTTTGAAGTTTTTTTTGAAGAAGTACTGCATTCATGCAATGCGATTTTTATGAAAAGTATTAGGGGCTGGATCAGGGGCTGGTAGTAACCAACTAAGTAGCAGTCCGAAACAAGTGCCAGATTTTTCACATGAAAAGTTCAGTCATACAGAAACCTGCATTCATTTTCTTTAGGTTGGCATGATTTTAATCCTTGTCTTCTAGACTCATTAGGAAGTTATGAAGTACTTCAGTATTTTTGCTCTTCTGATAAAAATGAAGAGTGGTGGTTGGTTTTGGTTGTAGTATTTTTCCTTCCTCATATTAAGTCTGAGTAAAACATGCAGAAGTTAAAGATACTTTATGAATGCTATTCTTATTTCCCATATTTTAACTTAAGTGGCATTAGTATTGCAGTCTGTTTATATGTGGACAGCAATGATACTTTTCATATGTGTATGCTAAAATCTTTGTACATGCATAATTTACCAACAACTGTACATGAAAAACCTAATTCGAGAAGGAATTTCTTATGTTAAAGCCCATCGATATATTAAGAGGAGTACAAAGAAAATTAGTCTACCAGTTCTAAAATTTATTCTATATTAAATTGCATGTAGAGGACTAAGTAAAAGTTATCTTGGGCTTGTACAGCAGAGTGCTTGTAAGCTGTGAGTATATACGTTTGGTCTTGCTGTCAAATCCAGTATCTTTTAATTTAAGAATTTTTTTCATTATGGATTAAGCACAACCGAACATAGCGTATGGTTTATTTCAGTATGTATAAGTTAGAAAAGACTGCAGAATTGAAACAAATCTAGCATGATGTAGTTGGTGTTAATAACACTATTTCAGATTTTGAGAGAGCCAGATTTTTTCTCCTGCAAACCCACATATTTACAATACAAATGGAAGTGGAAATATTGCAACAATGTATTGTATCAGCTTCAGAATGACATTAGGCTTCATATTTCAGAGGTGTAATTACAATTACAATGCAACAAATGATGCTTTAGTTTGTGATGACTGAGTAAAGATCTTGTCAAAGCTCCTTGTTGGGTAGCTTTAAATCTCATTCTCCTTAAGTTTTACCACGTGATAATGTATCAAAACAAGCATATTGCTTACTGTTGTGCTGAGGCATCTGGGAAGATTTGTTTCCGGGATTTGCCTTGAGTTTTTTCCAACAAGATTTTGTAGAAACTGTAGTAAAATCATATGTTGGATGTGCCTACTGGAATCACATTTTTACCCAGAAAGTTGTATCTACTTCCAGTTTTGCTCTGTATGGAAGGTAATGGTCTATAGATTAGAGCATCTATATACATATAAACACAAGAGTGTGTTTTTGTGTGCATACTTATGTAAGTATACTGTATATACAAGCACACACTCAAATGCACACCAAATTTAACTATCATCCTATAGAAAGAAACTACTTTTAGCTCTTTCTCTAGTTCATGTGGCAGAGGCCACAAGTTGAACCTAAACCACCCAGTTTTGCTGATGTGTTATGTGGGTCATGGTAAACTGTCATGTGATAAAATCTGTTCAGTTTAATTTTTGAAGATCTGTGAAAGTACATGATAGTATGATCCATTAAAAAGGTTCAGAACATTCAAAACTTGGAAACCCAGGTTAACTTTGCCAACACACGTTCAACGTAATTTTTCCTTTCCTATTCATAAACATTTTGTATTGTTTAAAACAAACTTTTGTAGTATTTTTATGTACTCAAAATGTTCCACAACAGCCTTTTCAGAGACACTCTTTAGTTAAATATTTATGCAATTTCATGAGTTTTTCCTACCAATTTTTTCTTCAGGGTTGTTTTTTTTTTTTTTTGGTCAGGAAATGATGTATGTCTGGAATGGATTTGCAGTTGTGGGCAAAAGAGCGGACCTCACTGAAAACTTACTGGTAACAATTGAAAAAGAAGAAACTGCTCTACAAAATGAAACTAGTAAGTGATCAATTAAGGTGGAATTAATAATCTTGTAAGAAATGCTGACATTTTGCTATGCTTCTGTCTTCTGATACTCTGCAAATTGAGTGTTGACTTTGACAATGTGCTAATTAAGTCCAAGTATGGAAATTTTGAACATGAAAGTTAGGAGTGGTTCTTCAGTATGTTCTTTATGCAGATCAATTGATGCTGCAGACGAATACAGAAAACTCAAGGACATGAGGTTATTAGTTACAGAACATGACTGGTCTAGCTTAGTTTTTCTTGTCTTTGGGAGTGTTCTTGGACCATGATCTGCTAATGACTAAAATGTCTGAAAAATACTTTTTCTAAACCAATTTATATCACACTTAACTTTATTACAGAGGACACATGCAGTGTAGACTATGACTTAGTATAAAAGATATAATAAAGTGCTATGCATGAATGAGTCTGGTTTTTTGTTTTACTTTCTGGCAAAATGAAACGTTTGCTAGTTGTAAAATAAACTATACTTAAAAAATGAACTTTGACCATGGTTTTGCATCTTGGGGTAATGTTTAGAGGATCAGCACATAACTTACTCCTAAAAGAATTTAAATTCCATTACTGCAACTGGTTTACTGCACAAGTCCTTGATTTTATCAGATTTTATCAGGTGGGTGCTGTCACCTGTTGTGAATTTTTTGGTAGAATCCTCTTTGGAGTTTTTCTAGAATAAATACTATCATTTTGCATGTGAAAGTTTTTAAATGATAATTCACTAAAAATAATTTCTGTTGAACCCAGATTTTAGTCGCACTTATCAACAATTTAGCAACTTAGTTTTACCAATGGTTAAAACAGCAATTCTGAAATGTAAGATATATCTAAATATGATTTACAGTGTAAATTGAGGCAATACATAAGAAATTTTATAAGGACATGCAAGAAATATATAATGGTCAAATCTGGATGGTATAAGAAACCAAATTAGAGTAACTTGCATGCCATGTTTGAGTTGGGTCCCTTTATTTTTTGTGGTGCTTTTCACTTTTCTGCAGAATCGCTAGTGTGCCTCTTAAATCTCAAATGTTTTCTTTTTTTGTTCTTGTAATGTTAAAGCAAAACTGTAGTGATATGCAAGATACTTGCAAATAAAGTAATTCCCATGAGCCCCTCAGGGAGGGTTCTGGCAGAACCTGTTGGAAATCCAGTGCTGTATTATGCAGAGGTTTGTACTGGAAGTGCTCATCAGTTGTAACAGTGAAGTAAATTTCCTGTCAAATCCCTAAGAAGATGTACAAGGTACCAAAATAAAAGCAACAGAAATAAAACCACTGTGTTTTTCTTATGGAAATTCATTGTTTGCAAACAGAAGGTAGTCTGGAAGTGTATATACTTTCTGTGTCTTTTTTTAGTAATAACTTCAGTCAAATGTAATTTTATTCTGGACTTCATATATGTGATCTTGATCTGCTTTTAAAGGTATGGAATCAGAGAAAATAAAGACTCTGATTACCAGAGTTGCTGCTGAATCCCTAAGAAAAAGTGATTAAGGCTGCTAGCAGAGTATGACAAGGTTACAATAGAATTTTAAGAGACAGTTTTTAGTAGTAGTAGCATCAAAGGATTGCTAAGATGCTGTAAAAAAAGGGTGTTGATTATACACTAAGGTCACTTAGGAATTGAGACTTCCTAGAACTGTTTTTATTTCATTTGTTTCAAGTGAATAGGCACAGCTTGGAATCTCTCAAGGATTGAAAGCAATTTTATGTTGTATGGAGCTGAAAATAGAGATGGCAGAAGGTACAAATGAAAGACTTTAGAGATGGGGGTTTTTTGGTTTGGTTTGGTTTTTTTCCACAGGATTTCTGGGAAACTTACTTTTTCAGTTTTTTTATTTCCAAGACATAAAAAAAGAATATGTAACTTCAAGAAAAATTCACTTTTTGTGTGTTTTTTAATCCTGGTAATGATACTTCAGAGCACTGCAGCTGTAAAGATGGTTCTCCCACATTTATTGCAAGGTTGTCTGTGTTAAATTGGCCTGTATGTTTGTTGTCATTTAGTGTTAATGTTTTGGCATAATAGCTTTTATTCTTTTGGGAAATAACAGGGAGATACTAGTTGAAGTTGTTAAAGACTGACGAGCCCTTACTGACATCAGTGCATGCCCCCGTAATTTCAGTGAATGAGTCCTTCAGGAGACAGTCACAGAATCCAATAGCTCAGCCTAACAAACAGGCTGGAGAGAATGCAAAGTACTCATGCGCTGCACTTGTGCTCTCACTAAAAGCGCAGTCTGTCAGTTACAATCTATCAAGACTTTCTGGGTTTAAACACAGGCAGAAATAAGGCTGAACGTAGTGGCAAAGCACTTTGCTGAATCCTAAAATGCATTAGTCTTGCATGTTTCAGAACTGTTTACATAGGATTTCTTTGGCAGACTATTAAGCAAAAAATGAACGTGACCTTAGAGAGCTGGCAATTAGTTGTAAACAACATGATCTGAAGGGAGAGTGTTTTGCTTCCTGAATTGTTAATGTATGTGGTGCCATCTGTCTATCCATATGTTTCCTTTCCTTTCTTTTCCTTCCTTGTACCCAGCAAATGCTACAAACTAGGGGAACAAAAAAGGATCACACTTGCTAAGTAAATTTTGAATTGATTCAAACACCCTCGTTCATCTGATATCTTCAGTCTTATTGAACATAGAACTTCATTCAATTTTTCAAAAGTTATACACTACTACTGAGGCTTCTTAAACACTGGAGATGATAGAATTACTAATAAACATGGTTTCTTGAATATGTACTGCAAAATGATGCTTCTGAGGAGCTTTCTAAGATAGAGGTGTAGTGTGGTTTTGTGTGGTTCTTTTATGTTACTGGTACTACTGGAGGTCTGCCTGTCTGTAACAGGGGAAGCTATTAAGATAATGCAATGGTTTCTGTCTCACTCTAGTTTTAGCTGTTGTGAGTAAGAAATCTTTAGTTAATGACAGTTTATGCCTGTTTGTTGAATGTTTCAATTTCTTATTTCTGCTTTGCCTGTCTTTTAAGAGAAAGGTAAGGATGTCATGGACGCATCTTCTTTAGTAGACAGTATTTTAAATCCTGCCTGAAGGTTATGTACATTTTGAGATATAGAACATGAGAAACAAGGTCCTGAGTCTGAATACATACTCCCTCCATACATACTGAATACATACTGAAAATCTAGTTTTCCTTTTCATGATGTCTTCAAATTGTTTGACGTATCTCGCTTTTACTGTTAGATCACAATGAATACTATGTGGATGATGTGTGCATGTTGCAGCTACTAAAAGGCCTCTGCCTGAAACACTTGGGAAGACTCATGCAAGCTGAATTATGTTTCAGTAAAGTAATTCAAAGGTAAAAAAAATAACAGAAATGGATTTTATAGCTTTTGGTAACATTTCTGATACTCCTGTTGTACCTGTCATGTTAGAATTTTGAATAATTAAGCATCCTGTTAAGGAGCTGGAATTAAATTACCTCTGAAAGTAGTTAGAGAACCAGAAAACTTTGCTTGTATTTTTCTGTAGCAATTTAACACTTAATATAGCTTTATATATGTGGTGGTGTTTTAGACTAAATAAATCGAACTGTCAGGTAACATATACAAATACATTTGGAATTGTATTTGCAGAGCTATCTGTAGGTAAGGACAATTCACTTAGGTTTCCTGTTTGTTTGGTTTTTTTAAATTCAGTATTTAGTACTTCAGTAGTTCATGCTTCCCCATGTAGATGAGAAGTTGTTACATGTTTCAAAGAGTTGTTTTTCCTGTTTTATGGATTTATCAAATATTTCAGGTGTCAGATCTATACCAGCTGTAATAGCTTTTCTATATAAAACATGAGTCAGGTACTGGTTGTAGTTGAAAACTTCTTGGGAGTTTCTAAGTATTTGGGCTGAAGAAGCATTTTTACATGTGCAAGTTTTCTAACAAGTGATTTAGAAAAATTAATAAATAATAGAATTTGTTATTGAGAATTATGTGTGTTTTAATCCTCTTGCCGTCTTGTTTTCTCTTGCTGTTTCTAAGATCCCATGGGAGTTTAGTCAAGCACTTTGCAAGTTGCAGGGCAGAGGGGGTTGATTGGTTGCAAGTTAAAGGAACACTATTTCTGAAAAATCTTTTTCCAAAGGTAGTTGGCAACTAGCAGGCTTTTACAGCTGAGATATTAAAAAAAATCTAAAGACAACGGTTCTTCATAAAGTGCATGGGTGAAAGGAATAGTCTTCTGAATTGAATACCTACGTTTTGTTCAGCTTTATTTTCTACTTGTCTAGGGCTGCTACAGTGCTTTAAGACTATTTATTTATGTGTACAGAGTTAACCAATAAAAAAGGTTCCAGAGTGGTTTTCTGGCTATGTGCTGTTACAGGCAGTGATTGCTTTTAAAAGTTAACTGGTCACTTGAGACACGGTTGTAAGTAACCATTTCTGTATTTTTTCTGGTTTTCTAGTGAGAAGCAAATAAAATATGACAGCTACTTGGTGCCATTCACCTTGTATGAATTGGGTCTTCTGTACAAACAACAGGATGAGAGAGAAAAAGCAATAAGATACATAGAAACTGCAAAGTAAGTGGATTTTTTTTTTTAATGACCTTGTAAATTAAGTGTAGCTGGGTATTTGTAGCAATGAAAGCACATGTTTTCTTCTTGAGCTTCCTTGCAAAATACAAGTAGTTATAAATCTGTGTTCTTGATTTGGAGAACTTTTCTAATATAGTTGAATTGAAGACATGGGTTCAGTTTATCAGGACATTTAATTTTAGTACTGGTCTAAATCTTCTTTGCTCAGTTTGTGGTGTAGCTTTAAATGTCTCATAACTCATCTGTCTGTCAATCTGTTGAAGGAATGAAGACTGTTATCTTGTGAACATATGCAGTAGAAACAATCCAGTCCAAACATCCTTTTCTTAAAATAAGTTGTCTGTTTTGCAGAAACAACTACAAGGAATACTCCATGGAGTCCAGGTTGCACTTCAGAATTCATGCAGCACTTGACAGCTTGAAGGTGTCACCTGCTTCAACACCTTGAATGAGGAGGGATGCTTTTCATGCATCAATAAATAGCCTACACAATCTTTTTGCAATCTTTTTTTAATCATAGAGAAGAACATAATGATTGTTTTCTGTCACTTCTGATTTTATGTATGTCATTATTTTAGACTTTTTCTGTATAGCACCTATACTGTATCTACGTGCTGTTTTAAAGAAGACCTTGTTTTTTGTTTGATAAAAATAATTTAATATTTTACTTGAATGGGGGATATTTTTTTAAAAAAAGGTGATGGTGCAATAAAATTTAATGAAAACACTTTTTTTTATATGAGAACAGATGCTGGTTATGCAGTGGAACTGGTGATAATTTCTGCATTTTTTGAAAGTTTGATTTTCTGCAGTACACTTGAGACTTTATTGCCTCTGGAACAAAAATGCAATGTCTGCAGATAACCTTACCCACATTTGGCATACCATACTCTAAAATTTGTGTTCCAGAGGAAAGAATTAGTCATCTTTGATTTAATTTCATTTTGGGAACAAAATGAACCTAACTGAAGTGCAATATTTTTGCTCTGTCAGATGAAGCTAAGCAGGGCTACAGTTATAATGTCTTTGCAGGTCTGTTTGATTCCAAAGAAGTGCTTACGGGGGATATTTTTCAGTTGTAGAAAAGCAGAGCTACAAAGGACATTATGTCCTTGTTCTAAAGTAGAATCAGCAGTCTTAAGTTGATCCTGACAGATTTATTTAACCTGTTTAAAAAAAAAAGCTTGCACTGAGAACATTCACATTGGAACTTACACAGGATGTCTTTCCCAGTGAGAAAGCACTGGGAAATTTTGCCTGGTGTCTCCCCCAAATAATTCTTGGCACAACGGAAACTGATTGTTTCCCATCTTCCCTGTCATGGATCTGGAGAAAGGATTGTTCTTTTCCTTTTTGAAGCAATCATTTAATCGTAGACTAGCACCCTAGTTGGTATTCTCTGTTCTTGGATCCTAACCAAAGTAAATAGAAAATTGGGAGATTTATGTATTTTCCTAATAACGAGAATAATTCATATTAAGGGAAGTTGATTGTGCATTGAAAAGTGAATCCACTTTTAAATTTGCAGTTAAGAAAATGTGCATATTCTAGTCTAATTTCTACCAAAAATATGCAGTAAAATTGGGATACTTATAAGTGCACGCATTTTTCTTTTCATGCTTATATGCAAACAAAGGTATCAAATTGCATTTCCCATTTCTTTAGATACACAGATTCTAGCTGTCTCTTCTTAAGAATAGATTTGATTTTTATATAAGTATGCA
This sequence comes from Corvus kubaryi, assembly GCF_017639235.1. Taxonomy (NCBI): domain Eukaryota; kingdom Metazoa; phylum Chordata; class Aves; order Passeriformes; family Corvidae; genus Corvus; species Corvus kubaryi. Next base: position 12,993,922 of record NW_024582075.1, read on the forward strand.
CCAAATAACTCTTCTTTCACTAGCTATTGCAAAACTTGCCATTTCCATTTTTTATCAATGCCAGTATGTTTACTTCTGCACAGTAAATTCACAGTACCTGTGCTCATGTATGTGATTCGCTGCCCTTAACTACCACCCAAGCAAAATCAGGACAAAAGAAATGGGTGAAAAATGTGTCCTCAGTAAATGAGTAACTGAAGTTTCTAATTGAACAGTCAGTATAATCTAAATGCTATAGCAATTCTTCTCAGGTTACTGAGAACACAGCTTTCTTCTATGACTTATAAATAACAGGGTCATTTAATTGCTTATAATTCTGTAATACAGTGGTATATTTACAGGAGAAGTAAGAGTTTAAAAATATTAGCTAAATAAACATAACAGGTTTAAAATGGAAACCTCATCCAAAGTCTGTTTTTCTTTGTTGGTTTGGATTTCTGCGTATTGTAAATGTGTAACTAAGTTACTGTATAAAATTATATACATGTAGGTTTGAAGCTTAGATACCTGAGACACTGAATTACTGATAAAATAAGCATGTTTATTTTCAAATATATTCAATTGACTGTAGCTAAACTTCAAAACAGAGATTAGCATATGTTGCCAACAGACTTCTCTAAAGATTTGCCCATTTATATATAAAATCTGATTGTAAACTGTAGTGAGCATAAACTCATATATTTTCAGAAAATACTTTTAATGCATCTGTGGGCATTATGTGTTCCGTTTAGGATTATTTTGGTTTAATCTGATTATTGGATTGGGGTCTGCTTCATTTTCCTGTGGAAGGTGATGTCAACAATTGCCAGTGAAACTTCTGTCATTTGTGTTCCAAATAGTATTTGCTCTAGAAGAGTTAAAACTGGGACTACAGACTCTCAGAATGGAGCATGATGTAGTCTCTGATCTCTTGTTTTTGTGGGAAGTATCTTACAGCTAATATTTGATGGGTGATTTGAGATAGAAATCAAAATTAGCAAAAAATGAGCAATGATATTCCTTAGAAACTTAATTTTTCAAAGTTTAGGACAAAGCTGCAAGTAGCAGTGTACTTTTTGCCACGGGTGATGTTACTGACTGAAGAGAGAGTAAAAAGAACTGTTTCCTTCAGTTCAGCTTTCCATAGGCAATTTTAGTTCCCTGTGTATGTTATACTTTGTTCTTTTGGATCAGCCTTTTTGCACTCATGCAGAGAACAGGCTGATTGGCACAAATTTGCAATACCCTCTGTAGTGTTTTGGGGACTCAATATTAAGTAGTGTTTAGAGCTTGTCTCCTTTCTGTGCTGCTGTTTTGTTTTTGCTAGAAGGATTGATCAGGATTCCTAGCTTTAAGCTTTATTCTGGACATTTTTTTCCAAGTTGTTAATGGTGGAAATATAAATGTGTGGGAGTGATTTGTAACCCTTCAGTTAAGGTAGGTCTCCACAGAGCTGCAAGAGATGCTTAGTTTTCCAAATGCTGCAGAAAAGTGCATGTCTCCCTGACACAATGCATCAGTGATGCAGTACTATTTAGTACATTATGTCTGAGTTAAGTGTTCTGTCTAGGGGTTCAGACAAAGGGTCTGTGGCTTTTATTATTTTTTTTTAATCTGCTGTATACTGTACTGGGCCTTAAATACAGTCTGATTTAGTCTTAACTGCTGTTTATAATATTCACCTCACATGCTCATCCTCCATGGGAATTTTGAATATTGTGCTTTGAATATTTTGAATATTATACTTTGAAACTAAGCAAAGCTGATAATATACCTATGATGCTATACCCTCTCTTGATAATAGTAGGAATTATAATATATACAAGGGCAAATTTAATTTGTTAGTTTAAGCAATCAAGGCTAAGATTACAGTTACGCTATTACAAAAGGTCGTTTAGTTCTTTCTGATAATAGATGTGTATTTTTTTTAAGGCAAGCAATAAAAAATTAGCCTGGTTATAGGACAAAGCTTCTCTTTGATTAAGAATTACCTACTTAGAAACTTACAGAAAATTTCTTGTCTGTGCATATCAACCAAATGTTTAATCTGTTGAAAGATTGTTGTACCATGGTTTATAAGTCTTTATTCATCAGTTTTTAATAGAGATTGAAAGCAAATATATGTTGAAAGAAAGCTGTTGCAAGATTGTTACGTATCTGTTCTAATGCACATGGGTAGCAGCTGTATGTAGCACTTTATGGCCAGAGAAATGTACAATAATCTGATCTTGTTATGTTTCTGAAACACCTTGCAAAGTAATGTGTAAAACAAGTAATTTCTTGTAACAAATTCAGCTTAGACTTTGCAATTATTTTACTACTAATCTTAATGTTTCATGTCTTTTGTTTCTGTGTATTCTTATACTGCCTAGTTCAACAAAGAATGTTTATATTTGCTCTGGTGCTGCAGTTTTTTTGCTTCTGATCTACTGAGATTTGCACATTTTTATTTGGTATTTGATGAGTAAACAGTGAGGGCAGAAAAACAGAAAATGAGGAATGAAGTATGTTCTGGCTTAAAGAGCATGTAGAAATGTTCATTGTGATGCACTGGAATGGATGTTCACTTCAGAGGAATAAATCATGTACGCTTGTGCTACCGAGTGCTGACTTTGGCACTGTATTCCAGTTGTACATCAAGAACCTTCAGCTGAGATTTACCAAAGCATTATCATCAAAAAAGGCCTGATCTCTAGTTTGAACATGCTACCTTGGGCATAGAGCTCTTATACAACCTATCCAGACTGAGAGGTTGTACGAAGCTGTCAAGATCTATTGAGTGAATAGAGGGTCTTTTGAATGTAGATAGCAAATATAAAATAAGCTACAGGGGTTTTTTTCTTTGCTTGGGGGATTTTTGTTGTGCTGCTGGTGTTTGGAGATTTTTTTAATTGTGTTTTGGGTTCTGGTTTGCGGTTTTTTTTTCTTAATCTGGTTATAAATGCTGTAGGACAAATGGATAAAGAAGTAGTGTGGCTCTTAACAATGCAATTGGTAGAAGAGTACCCTCTGGAAAAAAAAGAGTCCATGGTTAGTGGGGCAAATTTAATGCTTAGTGATTGCAAGATTAAATACTCTCCTTTTTCTAGTAGTGTAAGCATGTACTTCCAGTCTGTAGAGAAGCACATGTCAGCTAGTAATTCCAGGTAGCAACATCTTCCTAGATCTAGTCACTTATTTAAAGACAAAAATTCTTCAAACATGTAAGCAGTAGGAGATGTCTGTTTTCAGTGTCAGGTCTTTTGGTCCATGAAAATTTCAGTGGGCCAGATTCAGTATCTATGCTATTGAAGCACGGAGAATACTCGGTGTTCATGTCATGTGACTGTGGGAAAAGTTAAGGTTTTACTAAAATCCCACCTGAGAGATTACTTCAGTATTTACAGTCAGGGTGGCGGGATATGCAAAGTTAGGTTAATTCTACTTATATAGCTTACATTAGGCTTAACTTGTTCCAGAGCAATAGGAGATCTTCAGAATTAAACTTGGTTGTAGAAAAGAGGGCAGTATGAATTTAAGTATTATGTTGTTTTCATGACAGTTTTACTCAAGGTGATGTAACTTATGTCCAGGCAAAACATGATGCCTAAATATACTCAGGTACAGATATAAAACTTTAATTTGTAACACTCAGCCCACCTTGATTAGATTGTTTCTCTCTCTTTTAAGAGACGTTCTGTATTGTGTGCATCGATGAACATAAGCAGCATTCTACAAAGGAATCTAGCTGTAGTTTAAAATTTCATGTGGTGTAGAATATGCATGCTCAAGCTTTACTTGAAAAGATGCATGGCTTAAACCTCTTTCCAAATTCTAGTCATATCAGTAAAGTTGCTTCAAATCTATCTGTATTAGTTTTTACATAGGAACATTGAAAACTTGTTGAAAATGAGAGAATGTCTGATGTTTCTTCACCTGCTATTAATTGGTTTTACACGTTTTGCACTTTGAAGAAAGTTTAGCCTTTTTTCTTTTTTATCATATGGATAAAATTTAAGATCAGTTTCTTTTCACAACCCAAATGGAAATTACTTGTGCTGTAGTTTACATTAATTTTATTAGACTATTCATATGCTGTGGAAGCAACTTACTTCATTTATTGTAATCAGTAATACTAATGATACTATAATCATTGTGTCTACTTCATAATGAATCTTTGAAGTGGAAGCTGCTTCAAATCAGATTTTTTGTGAGCTGAAAGAAAAGGGAAAAAGGTGAAAGTGAACCCTGGAGGCCAGTGACAATACATCTAGTGATTATCAACTTACAGGCTAAGATTTCAATAGGTTAAACAGAAGAAAATAAATAAGCCTTGCCTGAAAAATAAAACCTGCAACCCAAAATACTGTATGCTGTTGACTAATAACATTTCCTAGTGAACAAGCCAGTCTTTTAAGGAAATCTGAGAAAGAGCCAGATCAGCTAACTTAACGTGTTGGATATGTGCTGTGTGTGAATAGTTACTTGGAGAATCTTACAGATTGGAAGGGACCTTAAACATCATCTGGTCCCAACCTCACCCCCCACCATGGGCAGGGGCACCTTCCCTTAAATCAGGTTGCTCAAGGCTATGTCCAACCTGGCCTTCAACACTACCGGGGATGTGGCATCCACAGCTTCTCTGGGCAACCTGCTCCAGTGCCTCACCGCCTTCACAGTAACGAATTTCTTCTCAATAGCTAACCTAAATTTCCCTTTTTCAATTTGTACCCATTCCTCCTTGTCCTGTTGCTACAGGTGCTGAATCCCCTCCCTCACCCTGCTGGCCAGGCTGCTTCTTTTGGTGCAGGGTGTGGTTGGCTATCTGGGCTGCAAGTGCACATTGCCAGCTCCTGTTGAGTTTCTTATCAACCATCTCCTCACGCCTTTCTCTCCAGGAGGTATCTCTCTCCATTGATACCTTGGGAGTTTGGAGTCAAGCAATCTATTTAAAATCAAGTTACATATTTTCTTGTCTAAACACTGCTGGTTCTCAGTGCCGCTTGGTAAAGTGGTGGACCTTGCATTATGTTCTGTTTTCCATCGTGGTGTTTTTTTTTTTTTTTTTTTTGTGTTTTTTTTTTTTTTTTTTGTTTTTGGGGTTTTTTTTTTGTTAGTTTTTATTAAGACTTCTGTGTTTATTTGATGTGTTACCCAAAGAGTATGTTGCAATAAAGGTAGCAGTTTTGGTACTGGGTTCACTGCAAAATTGAATTTAAATTTTACTGATTGACAATGGCAGGACAAAAAATGGAATTCTGGTTTCTGAAACAAGCAGGTTTCCTTAACTTCAGGAATCTTACCTGTGCACCTAAATGAGATTAGGTCTACCAATCTGAATATCCTCTGGTGTGACATCTGGAAATTTTGTCGAGATGGACTTTGGAAACTATTACATGCCCAGTGTTTCCGATGTATGAAACCCCATTGCAATAGTGATAATTTGTCAGCACCTGTTTTCCTTCTGGGGCTAAAAAAGGAGAAAGAGATCCATCCCTTTGCATTAATTTTTTTTCCTTGATTTTTTTACTGCTTTCCTAGGACAGCAGAGTGGGATTCGTTTTCTTGCCTCTCTGCTAGACTGTCTGAAATTGGTAGGAGAGTCTTCAAAGAAAAATCTTTTGTCTTCCACTATTGTCTAGCTCTGTGCTTCCCTGGGGTAATGTGCAGCTGAGATACTTGCTTGTCTTTGCTGGCTGTGGCAGTTACCCCCATGGAAAGGGGATGGTGACTAGGAAAAGGAGAAAATTCAAGAGAAATTCACGTGTGAAGGATAAGTAAGAGTATGTTGGATAGGGGTTTCTGTAGCACGTGAACAATTGATGTCACCTTAGACTGTGGGGCCAAACAGATTAATATGAAAAGATAAAAAACAGATTTCTGTCACGACGATTGTGACAGAAGTGTGTCTAGTAAGAGAAATTATGGTGCAGAGTACTCACTTGCTAACTAAGTGGAGGCAATGTAATCCAGAGGTGGTGGTGTTCTAAACAAACAAAAATAAAAATAAACCCCACAAACAAACAAAAAACAAAACCAAAAAGAAAACCAACCCAACCAACCAACCAAAAAACCCCAGAGTGCTCACTTTGCAACCAGAAGAACCTTCAGGGGTGTTACACAGTTTCAGAAATAGCTCTTTCATCTGGAAGTTCTTAAGTTACAATGCTTTTGTAGCATGGATTTGACAGCTGTCAATAGGTGAAAAATTATAGCAATGAGAGTCCATTGTATTGTTAACTATCATAATCAAAAACATTGCTTGTCAGAAAGTAGTTAGATGAATGTAGCTGTAGGCTCTTTCTCCCAGCTATTTCTTAGGAAACATTTAAGGAACCCTTAAACTGTCCTGTTCTAACTAAATACTGGCAGCTGCTACCCAAATTGTGTGGTAGTAGGGTCAGTAGCCCCACTCAATCTCACAAAAAAGACTCTGCATTGTAACACCTACTTTGTAAGTGCCAAACAACCCACCATTATCTAGCCAGTGTGTCCCTATGGATTCCAGTGTGCTTGGTGCAACCTGACTGTCTGATCCTGTTAACTGGTCTCCTGTGACCACCTGTACTGTATTACTGGAAAACACATGCGTGGTTTTTGTTGCTAAAGAGGCTTTGGGAGTACCTTGCAGAGTCTTGTGAAGAAACAAGAAGCTTCTACTGCAGCAGTTGCATCATGTGGAGTTCCCCAGTGGCCTGCTGTGCCATTTAGCAGTTTCTTGGTGTAGGATTTTCTTCTCCTCCCCGGAGGAGAATCAGGCACTAGGAAACAATATACCATCAGCAAAATCTTGCTTGTATTGGTTTAACTCCAACAGTGTTTGTGGAAGCAGCTGTTTGTTAACAATCGTGATACTGTGTCTGAGCCTTTTAGGGGCTCAATTAGTGTTTCAAGGTCCAAATTCAAGTCTCAGCTGTATGCATTTCAGTTCCAGTAAAAACCAGCAAAACTGGCTCTTATACATGCAAGTAACAACAAAGTAAGATGAAACACGCAGCAGTGGAAATAGTGTTTATTGCTTCCTTATTTACAAAGTGAAGATACCTTTGTGATAGCTGACTGCAAACGCGCACCACATAAAATCCCTTCTTTTGAGACTTGAGGTAGGAGTTTGAGTACTATGCAATTCAATCCAAGCAGAATGCACAGAAGACAGAAGTTTTTGGCAGGAAAAGAATAGTTATAGAACAAAATTGTGTTTACTCAGTCTTATGTTGGAGGCATCTTGTCCAGATTCTGTAGCAGACAACAGGCCCTTCACCACTAGTAGATTTCACCCTCCTTTTGTGACTGATGCCTTCTATGGGTCTTCCAGAGTTCAAACCTGGAAGACAGAAGCTGGGAGGGGTGGTGGTCTTGCTCAAAGAAAATTAATTTCCTGCTCCCCTGCTCCACAGTCTTTGCTCACCCTTGCAAGACCAAGTTTATCTTCTCTCTCTTCTCCCAACTCCATGAAAACTCAAGCCTACATCAGCTGGTTTCTGCCCAGCCCTCCTCCTTTGCCAGGTAAATGGAGGGAGCAGACAGTGTGGCACAGTCCAGCAGCTCACAGGGCAGGGCAATAATGCTCTGTATTGAAAACAGAAGCATCGGGGGTACCATGTACAGCCAGGGGAGCAGCCCATATCTTGGGCACCTGGCTTGGCCTGCTATTGGCTCACATTCCGTCTGGCTTGGCTATGTGTGGAAGTGACCCTGGTTAATGACAGGCACACATGGTGAGCATGAGGAGGGACAGGTGAGGAAACAAGATGCCAAACCCTGCAAGGTGCCCTTGTTAAAGTAAAAAAGCCCAGTAAACAAGAACCCTATGTTCTCCATCACAGACCTGCTTTTGTCAGCAACCCCTGTGCAGGAGACTGGAGGGTCACCAGGCTTTGGGCTGATCTGTCAGGGGGGTTGCTGCCCACCATAGTACAGAGTGAGCCTTCTAGCAGCTGGGGGATCACAGTCACCTCTGCTGGCCAGGGAGTGCACACTGGGAACTGGGCTAAGTGGTTTCTGTGGTGAGACTTTCCTCTAAGCAGAGCACCCCAGGCTAACAGTCTTTCCAGGCTTGAACTGCTGTTTTGGCATCTGGCTGGACATGAGGTGCATCACATAAGCCATTTCTCCCACACAGAGCATGTAAGATGAGACTGCAGTAGCAAAAAATGACGCTGTGAGCCTGCTCAACTGCAGAGCATGAGATACAGGATGGCCAGAACCAGAGGTCAGCAGAGAAATCCAACTTTTCTGCTGATGTGAGACAAGCCACTATCACTGAGAATGACCTAGTCACAGTCCCCCACCTCTGTGTCCAGGGCAGTGAGACACAGCAGCAGTGCTTGGGATGTCCCAGTTTCAAAGAGTCCTCAATGACAAAATGTTCCTGCCTGCTGATCCCTGCTCAAGATTTGCAGGTGGAGCTGGTTGTAATCAGGGTATTTACTGATGTTCATGTGGAAATAATAAGCACACTTGTGTGTAAAAACAGAGCCTTGAGCTTGAGAGATTCCAGACCTCTTAACATGCTGCAGGCATTCTTCATACAGATGGTATGGATGACACTCTACACTTGGTGAACAGGGAAACTAAACAGGGCAGGTCATGTAAAGAAAATTACAGATCTAAACTTTCCTACTTAAAAAACCTGTACAGCGAGCACTGTTTTTAATATGTGAGAGGGCACTGTGGGTGATGTGGCACTTTTCCAGTGACAGGTGTTAAAATTGGGCTCATTTGTAACTAGGTTTGATCTTAGTCTTGAAACTGGTCTGTCTTACAACCAGACACCAAAAAGAAATCAAGAGTGATGGAGATTGATTCACCTCCTGCCATGGGGATGGTTGCATCTTTACTGAAGGTTAGGTCTTGCCCAGGAAGGCAACTTCAGAAACAGTTAAATCATTTATTTTAAAGTTTATAAAAGTGTATCACTACACAATGAAAAATGTGTAATTGTTGAACAGTGTGTTTTTAAAAGTAAGGAAACCCCGTAGAGGGGCTTCAGGACAGTTCTATGACCAGCCCAGCAAAATCAGAACAAGGTCCTGAAAGAGCTGCCAGTGATACTCCTGATGAAGGATGCTGGGGTAGGTGATGACAGGTAGCACCCACCAGCTGGTCTCCCGACAGGGCTGGGAGAGTGCTGCTTGGGCTCCCTCACTAATACCGAGGAAAACATCCCATTCTCCCTGACTGGGGCAGAGGCAGGATCAATATGAGTACAGCAGAAACTGCAGGCTTATGGTGCTGCCCCAGACTTGCAATGAGTGGGCAGAGGCTCTGGAACAACACCTGTCATGGGATCTTGCAACCTCTTGATTTTTTTTTCCCCCCTCTACTATCTTTATCTTATTCCGAGAAAATAACTTCAATGACCAGATCAGCACTTCTCAGAAGGGAAAGACACTATTCGCCATGGAGGGTACTGACTGCCAGGAGGTAACCTCATCCTTGACAACACGAACAACAAAGGATTCTGAAATTACAGAGAAAAAAGGGGTTGCTCTTTACAGGAGCTAATTGAAATTGGGAATACAAAATGCTGTGGGAGTTATTTTCCAGGATATGAAAGAAATAGCTGTAGCTGTAATAAGATTAGCAGAAGCTGAGAAATGTGTGCAGTTTTATTGAGGACAATCTTCTAATTGCTGGAGAATCAGTTGGAGGACTGAATACAGACATCTGCAGGATATAGAGAAAGGTTACTCACAAAGGAAACAGGAGTCTCAAAAGCAGAAAGCAAGATTTGAAGACTAAAAAAATTCTATTGGTATTGCCAAGGTAAAACATCTTTAAAAAATGATCTTGTGGGTTTGTGGTTCCAGAAACTGGTAAATTGGTAATTGCCTTTTTGGCTGCACTGCCTGCAGGTGCATGAGTACATGTCAGGGCAGATAGCCAAAATACCAGCTGAGAGGACACCTTGGTATGGAGGTCTGTAGGTACAGTACATGACAGATCCAAACCATGGAGCTGATATTGGGGGCTGGACAGCCTTCTTACAACATTTAGGGTGCGAAGGGTAAAGAAGTATCTGAAATGACATCGGAGGGGGTGGTTGAGACAGATGGATGTTAATTGTTTTCAGACTTCTCTGAGTCTTGCGCATTGCCCATTTGGATCTCATGCAATTCACACTTGGGGTCTGTTCCCATTCTGGAGAAGAGCAGGAGCACAACTGTGGCTGACCTGGAGAGACTGAGCTTGGTGCTGTTACTGGACTTAAGCTTCCTGATGCACTGATGTCTTGCTCCACCCACAGAAGAGAAAGCAAGCATTGCAAAACTTCAAATCTGCAATTTTCATACTAGGGGGTTGCAGATAGACATTGAAAATGAGAAAGGAGTGTAAAACAGGAGCTGCTGAGAAAAGAGCTGTGCATGCTGTGAGCATGGAGGGCAGCATAGCAGTAAACAGAGAGGTGATATCTCCTGACAGATCCTTGCTGCTCTTGTTATGAAAACAAAAAGAGTTACCAAACTGCGTGGCTTGGAAGAAATAAAGAAGACCTGCAAGAAATATTAGATAATAAGGCACCAGGGCCAGGTGGGTATGCAGCTGATTTTATGGGACATTCTGTGGCAAATTACTTCCAATTGTAAATAAAGGTTTTAATGCACTTAAAAACCAAAATGTTCTCCCCTAAGTTAATTTAGCCCACCAGAAAAAAACCCAAAGAAGTGTAGAGGATACAAATCTATTTCATTATCCTCCATTGTCTACAATAATTTTAAAATTAATTACTTTTATTTTAGGGGCCACCGTTATAAGATTTTCTGAGAGCAAGTTTTCCAGAAGCCACTGCTCTCTTCATCACAGTATGAACTGAGTATGTCAGCTTTGCTGTGGCATTAAAATTTGATTGACCCGGAACATCTCAGCAGGGGATTCAATTTGCCTCCTGCAAGAGTAAGCCATTCACTCACCCAGTCATTTTCTCAACCTATATACTGGAAGACCAGCAATTACCCTTTTCCACTGGTGCTCTGGGAAGCAGAGCACTCTTGCCTTGCCTGTGTCAGAGCCCCATGGGCTCTGTACAGCCCTGATGAGTGCCAGTGTGGGGCTCTGAAAGTGCTGACACAGAAGTTCACAGCAGTGGACACCAGCTCAGTGCGTAGTGAATTAAGCCTTTGTGTGGAGCTGGAAGTATACTGAGTGCGCAGTAATTGGGGTAGAGATGTGTGTGCCATTCCTGGAGCCTTGCAGTAGTAATGGGCTTTCTGTCAAGAAGTATTTCAGAATTTTAGGTTGTACCAGCCAAACACAGATTTTCTATCTGTGTAGGATGAAATATATCCCCATATTTATCCATGTGGGTATTAGTTTGCAGAACCATTTCTGTCAGAGGTGAAGACTTTGAAGGATGTTACCCATTTACCAGAACCTGGGATCGTGTTCAGCATCTTTGTTTTACTGTACACGTACTTCGTGTACATCTCTATTAAAATGCATTTGTTTGATATCGGTTACCATGGTGTATATATACACATTCTTGCAGATACAGACATACATATGAATATGTGTGCATAAATATGTGTGCTACTTAAACATCTATTTAAAATAAATGAATAAATTCCACTTAGGCATAGTTTCACATAGCAGTGACATAGCAGTGTGAAACTTAGGATTATGAATTTCTGTGTAACACTTCTCCTGTGTTAATGCTTGCTCTGCAGCTGCAGCGCAGGCACTAGCATAGAAGTTTATTGCAGGAGGTGAGCCCAGCTTACTCACTCCATTCAGAGGGCCGTGGGGTCACTGTCACATTCTTAGGCAGAGGTACTCATTTGCTATAGATGTGGTGTGATTTCTTCTGGTGCAGGATGATGCTGCTAGCTCTGATTTCCAGGTTCAAACAGGTGCCTACTTGGGGCAGAGTACTTCACCCTGACAAAGCTTATCTGCTTGGCCTGGGGTCTGGTCAGAAGATACAAAAAAAGAAAACTATTTGTGGTGAGTTACTGGAGGCACCAGTAATTTTTGGTGTTGGATATCCTAAAAGCCCAATTTGGCTTACCATCTTCAAGGACACATCTGTCACTTTGAAGTAAAGTTTGACAGATAAGATGCTAAACTGGCCTGGAGGCATATGATTGGCAGCCACATTCTTTATGCTATAAAGTCCAGTACATTTTCATTCATTTAGATTCTTATACATACTTGAAGTATATGGAGTTTCTCCCATGGATTGGGATGTCTCTTCATGGTTACTTCCCAGGGATTGATATAAGGAGAAAGAAGTATTCCATGAAAAGAAGTGTGGTGAAATACATCAAAACTTCTACTTAATGTTTCTTTTCCTAGTTTTAATACATAATTGTTTTAATACAGTGTATTTTGCCATTTTTTTGTCATGGATGACTAGTGTTTTTAGCTTTATACTGAAAGTAATTCTGATTCAGATCTGTCTGTTAATTTCTCTTAATAAATAACTCATCTTTCACAAATATATCGGATTTTCCATCATTGTGAGACACAGTTATGAAAACTGAAACCGGTGAGAGTCTGAAGCTAAAATAAGATCCAGTTGCCCCAAGACTCCTCTCTCTGAGGAGGAGTTTAGAAAGCAAGGAGTTTTCTTGGCACATTGTGACTCAGTGACAGGGCTTCTTTAATAGACTTTGTCTGAAGCTCCCATTTCATCCACAACATCCACCTGTGAACAGCCAGAGCCGATGTTTTTTGCTCCGACAGGAGGCAGATGAAACTTGCTGTGGAGATGTTGCTCTCTGCTGTGCTGTAAGTGGGGAGGTAATATTTTGGTGAGGCTTTATTTATATACTCATGACCACATGCTAAGGAAATACCAAGATGGGCTTTGAGTCTTCTGCACCTTTTATGTTCTGATGTTTTCATTTTTTTTCATGGCTCCATTAAGGTTATTAATAGCATTTTTGTGTTTATACATATTTTGCCTAAGTGAATGTGAAATGAAAGCAACCCAGTCATTGTCAGTGATGTCTCCACATTCTGTACGGGCACCCTCTGCCTTGCTCCAGGGCTGTGTTCTGTGCTATGCTTTTCACACTAAAGCATGCTGAGAGGTCTTTACAAGCCACAACAGATCTTTCTGAACTTTAACAGGTAGTGTTTCTCAATGCTCCAGCTGTAAAGGCAGACTCTCAATTTCTTAATAGTACTTCTAATGGGCCTGTGAATTACATAAAAATTACCATTATAATTCTAGAAAAGGCTACAGCATGAATTTTTATTGCCTAGCAGTTTGAGACCTAGGACATCTCAACACGTCAGGTCTCGGGGAAATTATGTTCCCTGATGAAGCTGGGAGTCATTCTTTCCAGTAATTTCTAGGTTTGTAAGACAAAATCTATGACTGAATCAGGGTGAAACACTGTCTTTAAGGTTTTATGTATCAAGGAGGAGGAAGAGGAGAAGTATTTCTGTCGTTAATTTGATGTTTTGGCATCTGTATAGAGGTATCCAGAAGCCTTAATGACCAGTCTACAACAGCAAATATGTTTGTAACATCTAATAGCTTCAGCGCAATAGAAAAATTTTTTTCACCTTTTTTTCTGGTATTGCTGTGCTGTGCTTTCTTCAGTAGGTGGCAAACTTCACAAGCTGAAGTTGGATGTGGGTTTTTTTTGCAGGCCTTGAACCTCAGACAAGATAACATGTGCTGGGAAAGCTTTGCTTGGACCTCATCCAAATAATGTTTGTGTTCTTTCACTTGCCAAAAAGAAGCCATTATTGCTCCTAATTGAAACATTTTCTTTTCTGAACTGCTCTGTGAAAAAGCCTATAGCTGCTGCAATGGAATATTCCCTTTCTGTGTGTACTGCTCTTTGAGATTACTGAATAAGCGGCTGGAAAAATGCCCCCTTTTTTTGCTATTTAAAAAGCAAAACAATGTATCCATGAAACACAGGCCTGGTTTGTTGATACCATAGATCAAGCATTAGTTAAAATAAGAAAAAAGTGCTGCCTTTTTTTTTTTAATAATAAGTATCCTCTGGTGCTACCATTTGTTTGGTATCATTATTAAGTGTGAGGGAGCACATGGCATTCCTTATACTACAGAAACACGGATGATCTTCAAGAAACTTAAAAGGTCCCTCCAGCATATAATGAAAAGGACTCCTGTGTTTCAGGAACCATGGAATCCAATTCAAGCAGTGACACAGAGTAAGTAGGGAGGTGAAACGGAGATCAGGATCTGCCTTGGGATGGACCAGTGACATTTCTGCTAACCATCCATGGGCTTTACAGAGGAATCTGTCTTGGGAGCATTTGGAAGGAAAAAAAGTGGATATCTGATGCACAGGAACACTAAGAAAAGAGCTGAAAGCACAAGGGGCTGTGGACTGGCTCTTTCCAAAAACCCTGGAAATACTTGTTATCAGATTTACAGTATAAGACGCTGTGCATGTAATGTGCTTATTTTTGTGTGGATATGTTTTCTGTTGTGTTTCTTCACTAGGAAGAGAGAGTGAAGAAAACTAGGGAAAGAAACAAGAAGCAATAGAGAGATTTTAACAGAAGATTTGAAAAGAACCAGGGAGGTTCATTCCCTGGGATGACTGCTTGGTTGAAACTGTTGTTGCAGCTGTTTGACTTGTTTTTAACGACACTGAATTTAGACAGAGAACAAAGGCCCTCTATTCCACTGCAAGCAAGTCCTGTGTGGGAATGTTTCTGGGTCTGTGAAAAAGAGATTGCTTCCTCATTAGCAAGAATGAAGTGTGTTGAGGGGGCAAGACTGAAACCAATCAGATTGGAATGGAACTGTGGTCTGAACTGGAATTTGCTGTTCTGAGTGGTAATGATGACAAGCCATGCATCCACTGGCAGATCATTTCATTACTCTGTGCCTGTTTATTTGCATTTCCAGCCATGAGATCCTGAAACAATAATGGGAGTTGTTTTAAAATCTGACATCTGCAGCGTCCATTTAAACTGAGGAGAGCATATTGGCTTTCTGTGGGAGAACTCTGTTAATTCTTTTCTCATCCTTGGATCAAGTCTTTACTCTCCTTTTCAGCCCTCGCCTGCCCCCTCCCTCTCCCCCACCATGTATTTCTGGATGCTTTAACCAGCATGCTCAGTAGATCTATTAACATATTCACCTGGTGTGATCATATTCACAGTACAATACCCTGTTTTCTATCTCCTTGTTTGTGCTCTCTCTACACCCTGCATATTCCCCATATAACCTGTTGATCTTGTCTGAATTTGTGTTCATCTTAATTGTGTTCTCCCAAGGTTTAAGGTAAGATTTCCTCTCCATTTTCTGGCCCTATTGTTTCCTCCTCTTTTTCCCCATGGACTTTCTGCATGCAACCAGCTCCTCATTTTTCATCTATGCGCTCAGATTAGGATGTGGCAGTTATATTTCCTGGGGGAAAACTGGTCCCTAAAAAAGCAAAGCAAAACAGCAGGAGCTCATAGCCTTCCTGAGAAGCTATGTTACACTGGTTCTGTTGGGGCTAAAATGGGAGTCTAAGACGCATCGCAGTAAGGAATAGACAGTACTAAGTGAAACAGAAGTGCAGCATACTGCTGTGAGGAAAATGTTCTTCTCCTAGTCGATAAGAGAGGCTTAAACTACAGAAATGGGGAAAGGTTTTGCAGTCATGGTCCTTAAGGTCTACCTCTGACTGTTGTTATAAGAAGAATGAGTGTCATAGGTTAGCAAGCATAGGCCTGGAAGTGATGTTCTTGCAAAGGGGTGCTTACAGCTTCCTCTATGACCTGACAGAACCTATCAGCTGGCCAGTTTGAATATGGACAATTCTTTAAGCCACTTAAAGTTGTGACTGCCTCTGTGATCCACACTTAAGAATAGGAAACCCCGAGGCCGAGTCTCTCTCTCGTTTCCAGTGCTGGCACAGGTGGCTGCGGGCCCCGTGCGGGGGTCAGTGGGCCCAGCCCAGGCCCTGCTCGGGCCAGGCCGGGCCAGGCCACGGCCATCCTGGAGCCGATGGGCCTGTTCCACTCTGGGCCCTGTTCCACCCGTGGACAACCCCCCCCCCCCCCCCCGTTTGGGGGGGCCAGCCGGAGCGGTTGGCCCCCCCCCCCCCCCCGCCTCCTCCACTTCGATAAGCGATAAGCGACATTCCAGCTGCAAGGCCAAGGTGAGATTAACCCTTTTAGTGCTATGAAGAGCTGAAAACCTGAGGGAAGAGAGAGAGGAGATGCTTTAAGCTGAAAGTCTGTTGTGAAGCTATGATATATCAGAGTATCCCGTTGTAATTCCATGAAGATCTGAGGGGTGGAGTGTTCAACTCGTAAGCAAAAGCACCTGCGCTGAGATAGGCAGATGCTGACGCAGCTGTAATTTCATGAGAAGTTTGGACAGGGAGAGATGGAAGCGATGAGGACTTCTGCTCCAAATGGGAAAGGAGAAAACCTCAGTTCCTAGAGATGCTCCCAGAGATAGTCCTAAAGATGAAGATGAGGAGGACCCTTTGCTCCCAGGGAAGGAGAAGGGCCTCTGTTCTTAGACGTGAAATGCTCCCAGAGATGGGTGAAGAGAACTTTTGTTTCTGAACGGCTCAACCTTAAAATTGTACCCCAAAACCTTCAAGAGTGGACCCTCAAAAGCAGTTGTAGGAAAAGCTGCAAGTTGGGGGAAGGGACTCATGGTTTTGTGGTGTTTGTTTAAATATATTTCAAAGTAATATCCCCAATTTAGATGACTTTCAGAAGCCCTGATACATTTTGTTTGGCTTATTGTGTTTGGTGTTGTTTGTTTGTTTTTAATGGATAATCCTCATCCTTCACTTTATCTACTTTGTTTGTTTTTAATGGATAATCCTCATCCTTCACTTTATCTACTAGCTGTGCAGTATCTGCAAATTCAGAGTAGCAATCAAAGAAAATTGCCAGTTTTCCTTGTGAATATAAAGTATGCCTCCTGTCCTTTGCTGCGGCATTCCTGGGATTTCAGGGTCCTGTTTCCTCTCTCACTTGGATATCTGATCCGGCTACGTTGCTGGAATTTGAAGCATGAAAGCACAATTGCAAGTAAGTTATTGCTAGTCTGGTTGTAATTTCTGTTGTGATTTGTAGATATTATTCATGGCTCAATTGACTGCTCTTCATCCATTAGTAATAGAGATGCATCATTCAAATAATGAAACTATTCACAAGGCACCTGGCTGGTCATTTATAAAATAGAAGGCTGGCAGCCAACATTTTAAGCTGCCTGTGGGATTTCATTATTTCATCCTCTCATGCAAAGACTAGAAAAAGTCACTTTGCAGAAAATCTGTAAAGGAATCAGGAATTACACATAAATTCAGAAGGAATGTCATGAAACATTCCCATGAATACCAGTAATTTCTCCACTGAGAAGAGATGTTCTAGCAACTGTTTTTAATTTTTCTGGAATGACTTTGTTCAGCACACATTCTGTAAAAGGCCTCAGTTTTCCACTGTGTTGCACTCTTTGCTGTTAACCTTTGTGCGAATTCTCTGCATCAGTCCTTATGAGCTTTCCTAGGATTATTTAGATAATTTGAAAAAAAAATTTCATAATTAGTAATTATTAAAATTGGTAATTGCTCAAAATATATGCAGGTTTTAATAGAAAGACCTGAGGAATAGAGTGAATGTTACATTTATAACTAGAGGTATATTAGGGGTGAAGTATACTAGGGGTCGCTACTTAAAAGGCAGACTTGTACAGGTGCTTTTTTTTGGGACAAAATGCTAAACTAGAGTTGGTGCATTATGGTACTCATTTGATTGACCTAGCCTCACTTTCAGTTTGGGAAGTTATTCCAGGCAATAACTTCACAATCATAGTCTCACAAATTAACACTCACTGTATGAACTCTTTTTAGGAGCTTTTATCCCATGCACCTTGGTCTGATGAAATGTTTCAGTGTTATTCATCTTTATGATTTTGATCAGTATATTTTACTTGGAATTTGCTACAAAGAAAAAACATGCACCCAGTTGCCACAATTAAAATGCAGGACAGTGGCTTTGTAAGTGTTTGACTACATATGGTTTTCTGACCTACTGCCGTTGCGTTGCCTCAACGCTTTCTGGGATCTGATACATAAGACAAAATTTATAGCCAACAAGCCTTGTATTTAGCCAGAGTTCAGCTTGTTTACCCATCAGTCTATAATTTCTTCTTGTCAGAATTCCATTTTCTATTAAGCAGTCAAGCTCAGTCATCCAGGAAGTCTGGCAATATAATTTTGCAGCTTTTACTCCCTCAGCTCCCACTGGCTGGAGGTCTTGCTTGTTAGCTAGTAAAATACTTTCTGGTCTGCAGGGTGGAGGAGGAGGAAGTCTTGTTGGCATTGTTCTTTCATTACAACCTGGAGATGTTATTGTCTCACACATTTTCCCAATTCCAGTGTTAGGTGGGAATCACTGCCCTCTCTGTGGGAGTTCCTGCTTTGTTCACTGCATGCCTCTAGCAACTGCTGCAGCTGCACTGTGATCTTGTTTGGATTTGTTCATCAGTTGATGACATCCATGCTGTATAGTGAGCTTTGCTCTCAAATGAGATACTTTTACAGAAGCTGTTATTGGGCCGACCAAAATTTGTAGCATCAAGTGAAAGACATTCATTCCAAGGTCTGTCACAGACGGTTGCTTTTTTTATGGCAGATATTTCACTGTTCACTTATGACTTCAGAAGATAATGTGACAGCTGGAGTTTTCATGCAGAAATTTTCAGGAGAACAAGATTTTCAGTGGCAATTTCTTGGTTGTCTCTGAGCAAGCTCAAGATTGGCATTTTCAAGGTATTTGCACAGTACCTGTTATTCACAGCCTGGCCTACGATACCCATCTGTAAAAGTTCTGTAATACTTAAGGCAAAAACATTGAATCTTGTAACATACTTCGGGGTTGTTTGAATCTATTAAAGAAAAAATATTTCCCTTAACTTATACTGAAATCTATTTACCACCGAGTCTGGCTGTGTCTGCAAAACAGAGTAAAATAGTGGGGGGGTGGGGTTGACATTCCTAGAATCTTCTCTTGCATTTGCTTCCTGCATCCTTCATGTTTAAGAGCAGTTTTAGTCAAATGTCCTCAGCTCTGGCAAGTGTACATGTCCTCATAGCAGTCAAATAACAGTGAGAGACAAGAAATGGTACTCAGTTTGGCATGAAAAGTATATCTTTCTGTAGTTCCAGTTTAGGTGTAATTTTCTGTCAGTTTGATTTTGCTTATGATTACCCTCAACTGATATTTTTTGAAACTAAATAGGACTTGGAGAATGAAGGCAAGTAGATTAACAAGAAATGGAGAAATAAATTGTTGGTTTTTTCTGAAAGTGTCTTGAAAATAGGCTTAATCAGTTAAACACTGCCAAGAAAAGTGTTTTAAATACTAGAATTGCAATTTACTTGAGTTTTTTGGTGGTGTAATTTGTTGTTGGTTCTTTTTATCTTGTTTTGGTTTGGTTTGGTTGGTTGGGTTGGTTTTTTGTTGCTGTTTTTTGGTGGGGTTTTTTTGTGGTTTGTTTTTGTGTTTGGTTGGTTGTTTGTTTAATATTTTTTTCTTCAGAGAGTAGAAAAGTTCCTAAGTTCTGTATTGGAAATCCACTGCAATTGGACAATATATTTATGTGACTTTGAAGCTACATCTCCAGATGTAAAGTATCTCCATAAAAAAGAGAAGACTTACTCAGAAAAGGCACAGGCTGAAGTTCCTCCTTCTACAGCAGAGCAAACACTGACCCTAATAAGTAAGGAACTGAATCCCTGTTATTAATGTCATTTTTGGGAGTTATTTTTATTCTCATTCTCATCTTAAAAGTGCATTTTCCAAAAGACTTCAAAAATATAATGAATATTCATTGGATCTGTGAAGGGTTGCCATCCTCAGCTGCACCTCCCACAGTGCCAAAAGTGGGGGCTGAGGAAAAAGGGCAGAAAACAGAGAGGTGACTATACATTTCAGCCATTTTTGTTCCTCTTCCTGCCCTCTGTTCTGTACAAGCTTTCCATGGACAATTGACAACTGCAAATTCTGTCTTAATATTTAGCAGCTCCCAAAGACAGTGTGGCCATATAATTTTTCTAAACAGACAATAATTTTATGCCTGGGGATTGTTTTTAGCCAAATTCACCAGATTGGGAAGGTGTGGAAATCTACCACAGGGTAAGAATTTTTTTCTTTCTGCCATCTCTATGACTGTTGGAAGAATTTCTCCCCAGATGGGTGTGCATGGCCCACTGCAATAACATATTATTTCCCTTAGCTGTAATTTTCAGTTTCCAGATCCAGTAAGAATTTTTGGTGCTGTTTTAGCTCTTGCCAGGTAAGATACTGCTCTTGCCTCCCTTTGCCCTTCACCAAATGTAGCTGCTTGAGGTTTAATGTTCCCTTCTCTGAGATGCTTTCTCAAGAACTTTTGTAAGTGTGAAAGCCGTATGTTCCTTGTCACGCAGAAGACGATTAACCAAGCCAAACCTTTTGCCAAGCGCCCTGGAGCCTGTAAGGTACTGTGTCTCTGGAGATGCTTTCCTTTTTCATCTTTCCAGTATCTCCCTGCCTTTTGCAAGGATCCGGCTGTAAATTACAGCTGGTTTAACTAAGAGAATGTAACACAGCTGGAATTTCAACTACAGCTGCTCTAGGAATAAATCACATCCTAGAATTCCTTATCAGCACAATGCCATGAATGCTGTTACTGACACAGAACAAATTGCTTTACCACTGCACCAGAGAAGTTATGGGCAGGGATATATATATCAGGCGAACCTGATATGCCCTTGTACAGTCCATGCTTGAAATATGTCATGTGTGTATGTAGATTCATGTGAAAGGGGGTGAAAAGACAACTCCCTAAGGCAATTTAATACTATTAGGTTTGGTTGACTCTGGTATTCCTAATGTTTTTTTTTAATTATAAATTTGTGCAAAAGAGAATGAAATGATCAGTTCACAGGATTTATTTTGTGGCCTTCAGAATCATTAAACATAGAACGTGGTAGGGTTCTTACTCAGGATTTTTTGTTATTCGTGAGAAGACTGTGACAACTTTTTTTTTAACAGTGATGAATGGATAGTATTTTTTATCATCCATTTTAGAAGAAAGTGGTTTGGGGTCACAATGAACTGGACAACTAAAACTGGGAAAATTCCAGCTGATTTCTTTAAGGAAAAGTTGAATTTCTGTACAAGCATAAACTCCATAAGAAATGTATGTAGTAGTACATAAAACACTTGAACAGGAGATCCAATGAAGACACTGATATTCTGTATGAGCAAAGTAGCTTAGCAGCTTTTGATGGCAGAATTTGGCCCTTGTGCTTGCCCCTACGTGGTGATCTCCTCAGGGCAGGAACATATCAGCTACTTTAAAACACATCTCTGGTATTGGTGTACCCATCTTTTACAAATTTTGAAGTGTTTTCAATACATTTTCCAGTGATGAGTAAGAAGTTTCTGTTGTATTACTTTCCTCCTCTTTTAAGCTTTAATGGACAAAAAATTCATGCATGGAGGTAAATAGCAAATCTTTGCATGTGAATAGATTTCTGTGTTGGCATGGAAAGCAGCTGTTTCTTCTGGAACTTATATGAATCTCACAAGGACAGAAGAGCAGACAATACTTCCCTGTTCAGCTGCTTTTCTGAAGCTCTGCCCTGTAAGTCAAAGACTGCTGGAGACCTCAGGAGCTTTGCATTTCTCCAGGAACTTTGCATTTCTCCAAGACCAGACTCAGATCCAAACTCCATGACTTGGACCTGTCATTTCCAGTAGCGTCTGCCACTTCCATGGAAGCAAAGTCCTAAGATCTCAAAAATAATCCTACATGCTAAAAATTCTAATGTTTCAGAAAGAAAACAGCAATGATTTTGTGTAACACCCACTAGCCATTATACCAGACTTGTGCTTAACCACAAAAGAGGTTTGGGAAGAGAGACAATTGTTCATGTAGGCTGAAGAAGTGTAAGGATCCTCTTGCTGAGCATGTCTAAGCAGTGATATGACCACACCATGTGTTGAAGTGTACTTGTAGTGGCAGCTTCTGGCAACTCTAAGGTTGCGGCTTAGTCTCTGTGTTACCTGTGGATTACTTTAAATAGATAATTGTTTACACAGGTAAGTGTTCTATATTAGCATACACATGTCCCAAGTTGTCTTCTATAAGTCTCTCAAACATTAATTTGTGATTATTCACTGTTGGCTTGTTCTTTCTTTCAGTACTTCATTAATATAGGATTAAAGTTCAAACTAATGCTACCTGATTAATGTCTAGATGGGAACACAGTTTGTGGTTTATTTTAATTCCCATTGGGCCTTATCTTAACTTGTTTTTTTTTTTCTGTATGCACAAAGCTGATGAATAAATATTGAGAGAATAAAGAAAAAGTATCGTTAAGTCTTAGAGAATGTGGAATTTTTTTTTCAGCTCTTAAATGCTTGCCTGGGACAAAACTACTACTAATAAAATGCAATGTGCTGAAAATGATTAAGGGAGCCTTTACTTGTTATGTTTTCTGGCTATCTTGGGAGTTTTAGTATCTGTCAGAAGAAACTCAGGATTTGAATTTTTTTACTCCCTGAAGACGCAGTATGCTGAGTTACCCCAGAGGTCATAACACTGTTTCTTTGTCACTCTCACCAAACACATGCCTTTGCTTCTACCTCTGGAGAAAATGGTGAATAAGCAGTATGTTCACAGCAGTGGAGGGAAGTCATATGTGTTCAGTCACATGTGTTCAGTCACAACGAGAAAACTTCTAGTTTTCACTAAAACAATTAAAGCAGATTAAGGTATAGTCTAAGGGACATATGCCTGATGTTTCATGGTTATCTGTCTTTCATGGAATTGTCTGGCACACACTAAAATTATGCTTGGCTGGCTGCCTATTGTGAGAGCAGGTCTCAGTGCAGTGGTTCAACTCTAGCTGTCTCTGGCTGTATTAATCACAGAGAAGTTTTAGTAGCTCAGGGTACATAATGTGACTTTTCACGGTTTCATCTTTGGGCAAGGTAAGTCATGTAGTATATTTAGACTTCTAAAACTTTCTTAGACTCTCTAGGAAGGCAATTCCCTAGATGTGGATATTGCAAGCAGTACAGTGTCCTGAGAGACAGACCACGGTCCTAGGGACGGCTAGCTACATCCATCACACAAACCAGGCACAGTTTGAAAAAATGGGAGGACTCTTTCTTCAGCAGGGATTAAAAGTTCCAGTCACAGGAAAGTGAACAATTTATAGTGTTGCTGGAAGTGAAATACAGATGTTTTTCTGCCTGCATTTAGGTTTGTCCTCCTGCTTATTTTGATCAAAATTGCAGGGCTCCTATAGAAATAATGAATTGAATATGGTGACTCCTTCAACCTACTAATGATTTTGAAAAAAGAAACATAGGTATCATGCAGGTACAACACTTAAACTGGATATCTTATTAGCAAGTGTTTTGGTTTTTTTTCAAGAGGATACACTGTTTTGAATTAAAAGAACCGCTCCTCCTATTCTATGGGAGAAGACATCCATCCAGTGGTCAGGAACACAAAGGAGGACTACAGATATGTTTATCATGCTATACTATCATTGTGCCTCTTTGTCAACCTACATTCTTCTTGCTCCAAAACAAGCATCTCCCAGTAAAGTGAATTTCTTTTGTGTTTAAACACAAAATGAACTGAGTTCATACAGTGAAATCTGACTAGTAAATATTTAACTGTTTTGAACAGGAAACAAAATATTTGATACTGCAATTATTATATTATTTTGTGATGGACTGAAATATAACCTATAAAAGAGCTTTTAAATATACTTTTTTGACTTTCCTGTCTGTTAGAAAGAGCTGATCTTTTCTACTTGACCTGCTTCTCAGATTTTAAGAAGAGTCTCTTTGCTTGTTTTCTTTCCTAATAAGCATCAGAAATAGTTGCTCTGCTCAGTGCTGGTTCAGGTGAAGGATCTCCTGACACAGAAGAAGGCTCACATATGTGTTGTCAGCACGTGTTCTTTGACTGACGGGAAGATATTTCAAAGTGTTAGCCACACCACTATTAAAATCAGGATAAAAAGCTGTTAAAAGCTTAACAAACACCAACCTTTGAAATTCCCTGGTCTCTTTTTACTGTATCTTTTGCCCGGGTTTTCAATTTCTTGACTCTAGTGAGAGAAAAATTTTACCAGTTTCTTATACACCTTACAGCAGTTTGAAGAGTCAAGATCTAATGTTCTGACCAAAATAGAAATTTCTGCTCCAATAGACTTCTCTCTCTCTCATACACTTGCATCTTTGCAGTATTAGTGGAAGGAGATCCAAAAATTTGAATGTGTAATTTTTTTTCCACATTCCCCTAAAGGTAATTTGAGTGAAAGGATGAGAGCAAAGAGAATGGGAAAATAAGGTTGTAAGCTAGCAGACAAAATACTATTTGGCTTTTCCTACAAAAATATTCTGGATGGGCCCCTGACCCTTGAGCTCCCTCTGCTCATGGCAAAAATTATGGGAAACACTTTTCTCATGGGGAAGGAGCAAATTTCTTCCAAAGTAAGCAAATGCTTCAGAAATGTAACCACCAGCAGGTTATAAAGCAGCATTAGCAAAGACATGTGTTTATTTGCTGCGAGAAATGTTATGTTTAACTTCCTAAACAAAGTTTCTTTTGCCATTAAACTCTAAATGATGAAGCAGGTGTCAACTATGTTGACTCTTGCCATTATTACCAGTTTGTTTTTTTCGGGAACATTCCTGTCCAGCTGCTCCCACCTCCCACCTTTCAGAAATATGCTTTTCATTATACTAGTATCCTGTTTTAGCAAGGCTGAGAATGGCATGCTAATTAGTCATATGGATGTAATACAGGCCTCCTGATTTTAAGAATGTTTGGTGTAGGTAGTGAAGAAAGATTGCTCTCATTACAGAATCAAATTATATTGTGCAAAGCCAGTATGAATAGTAACTCTGGCAATTACTTTGTTAATGAAGGGTGATGTACTTGCTCCATATTCTGTTGTCTCTGGTATTTGGCAGTGTTCTTAGCAAGAACTGGTTTGGTTAATATGGCAGAAACAAACGTGGGGCCCCTTGAGCTGTGGATATTCAAGAAGTCATGGTGTTGGTTTCAGAGGGGAATGCTGAAATAGAGGTAGTCCCTTTAAATACATTTAAAGACTTTTCTTATATGCAATTTACTTCTGTTTACATGAGATGTTATCTAGAGGATGCTAAGAATTTAAACATCATTCTTCATTTGTGCTTACTGGGAAAAGCTGATTGTAACCATCTGTTGTAGAACAGACTCAGAAAGGGATGACCTTTCTGGTTTCAAGTTCTTGCCTGCCTGAGCTCAGCCTAGCAAAATGAGAGAGCAGTGAATACACTGTTGCATTGCTGGGACCTGGCTGAATGTGAGGGAGGATGGAGGGGATCTTTCAGTGCACTGTGAAAAGGAGGATAGGCATTTCTGTTTGACAGTGCTGTGTGGTTGCATCCAATTTTTAAATGGAAACAACAATCCATTTGGCAGGGTTTTTGGCACTGGCAGGATTTCTGCTTTGCTTGCTGATAGTACTTCTACTGAATTGCTGATATATGATGAAGTTTGGATCCCTGATAAACTCTGAATGGGGAGAACAAGATTTATTTCCGTGAGGCTCCATGAGAGTGCAAAGATCCACCTAGACAATAATAATTCATTGCAGGATTACAGGCTGGACACTTGGCCTAAAGGATAAGTAGATCTTTGACTAGTGTTTAAAATCAAGGTAACTGAATTTTTCTAGTTGTGAAGCGCGTTGATAGAGTATGGTTTGAACTTAATACACTGCTAAAAATACTGCATCTGATCTTATTGTCAGGCCTCTGATGGTGTGATGTTTCACCTGAAATCTTTAACACCTGGCACCAGCAAGGAGGGGATGCCAGATGCTCAGCACTTCTGCAAATCAGAGCATTGCAGGAGGACATCCAAACACAGGGCTGCAAATTGCCATATACATGGGAATTTCATGGCCCTTCTAGTACTGACACAACTGAGGGGATTCACTGTGACAGACTCCTGAAAAAGAGGAAGGTGTTAAAAATTGTCAGGACACAGGTTCAGAGTTGAGAGGAATGAGGCTCCAGAGGGTTACATCTATGACTTGAATGAAGACTGGGAGTGAGAAAACGTGGGCTGAACACATTAATACAGAAGAGACAGGTAATCAATCAGGATTAAGAATTTTTTTTTAAAATTATAACTTCAAGACCTTCCACTTCTCTTTTCGATTTGAAACACAGTGACTTTCTGTCACTGGTACATGTTTGGGCTACTCAAATATTTCAGAAATGGAGGTCTAAAATGTGTTTTGGCTGGGACTGTTGGTGTATATAGAGACTTTAAAACACTGGTTAAGGTTAAAAGGTCTTTCATCTATTTGTATGATTGTCTTCTCTATGCTCAATCAAAATCTGTGGATCCTAAGGAGTAAAGCCTTGTCCTAAAGGTAAAAATCACAGTTGTCACAGGTTTTACTGATTTCAGTGGAGGTGGTCTTCCGTCTCAAACCTGAACAGAACTCTGTGGTTTTTTAGCTTTCCTGCACCCCTGTTTGTAACATTCCTGTTAAGGTCAGCTTTGGGAATAAAGTCACAGTATTAGAGACAAAAAAAGTTTTCTATCAGACAGACAGTTTGTTTGCCAGTTGGTCAGTATCCTGCATAGTGCTGAAGAAGAAAGGGAAAGTCAGGAAAAAGGGAAGGATGTGGGGGAAGTAAGGGGTATCTGCTGGCCAACACTATCTTACTTTTATACCGAAGTTGGCATATAGTTTACATTAAACACTGAGGTCTGGTTAAGAACTTGCCCTTAAACTTCAGACGTTGCTTATAAAAGCAATTGGCTATACTTCCCTAAAGGCTAGAAAAGCTTGACTAAGTAATTCCCTGTTTCTGCAAGTCCCTCTTTGGGGAGGAAGTCAACTATATTAAGAAGTTGCAGTAGAAAGAGATCAAGGATATAAAGAATGAATTCTTGTTAAAAATATGGAGACCTTCCAAAATTTGTTAATGTACAGTAATTAGCAGTTTATTATTGCATCCCTCAGTTGTACTAATGGCCCTCTTCTTCATCCTGTAGTTTTGGTTTCTGGTTCTAAATACCATGCTGTTTTACACTATTTTTTTCAGCCCAGAGCACAAGCTAGTTAACAGCATAAGTAAGTCATTGCCTTCTTCGGCCACAAGCAAAACATCGTGTGATGGCTTGTACATCTGTGCTAAGTGTTTGAAAGATGAGGTTTTGCTGACATCTCAATTTTCTGTAAAAGTGCTACAGCAGCCTTATGAAGGGAGGGAATAGGCTTGGTGAAAGGAAAGAAACATGCGCTGTTAGCTGTTTCATCACACAACTCTCACCCCAGTCAGACCTGCCAGTTCACAGGAGATGGGTTTCCTATCATACTGGGGACACAGACCAGCCCAGGTGTGCCTGAGGAAGGAATGCTGTTTGCATTCACTCACAGGAGCCAGATCTGCTACAGCTGGGATTTCTGCTAGCAGCCTGCTCCTCCATCTTGAGCTACCCCAGGGCCCGCCCAACTGACACCATGTCTGTTTTTATCACTGGGCTCCAGCCTCCAGCCCTCTCTGTGCCCAAGCTGGAGAACACAAGCTGAGGCCTGGAGTTTCCCACTTTGGTCTGGAGCCAATGTGGGAAGCACATGTGAAAAGAGTAGGTCCGTCTGATGCTGGTTTCTCCGAGTGGAGTGCTGCCCTATCAGCCCTGATCTGGGCTTTCCCAGGATATAAGCAGTGCACAAAGTGTCTTCCAACAGTGGCATGGCACCCAACCATGATACTTCCTTGTGAATTCAGTGTTAGAGGACATACACTATGGATGCACATGTGTGGTCTAAACAGTTAGTAAGAGAAGGACGCTTGAAAAGTGTTTGGATGGCTTTTCCTGTAAACTTTATGGCCATGCAAGTGGCTTCACTTGTGAACATACTTCCCCTCTCTCCCAACATAGCAGATTTCTCATGTTGCATGCATGGAAAGAGAGATAAGTGGTTGTTTGTTTATTTTAAAAATAGGGCAAACTTCTCTTGTGTTATGATTTCAAACTCTTTTACATCAATAAATCCTTTAGAAACCATTCTTTATACCTTTTCTTAGGACAAAAGAGCAATTAGCAGACTACAATAGTCTCAACATAGTGAAATTAATTATGTTATAAAGATCACAACTCAAGATCACATCTGTCACCACATGTAAGAGGTCTTTGATACTGCCTGTATAATTCCCTTCTATGTAATTACAGATGTGACCTATGTGACTTAAAAGGATCAAACTACAGTTTTTGGCTAGGCTCTTAATAGGGTTTTTGTTGAAATCTGCATTGTCTTGTTTTAATAAAGGTATTTGCTGCAAGACTGAATAGTCCACTAAATGCCACTGGTGAGTCTTTTGGCTTGTCCTGGTTCAAACTTTGAACATTAGTGAAGAGGAGTTTGATACTCTTTATATTGGTGACCTTATGATGCACATTTAAATATGTGCTCTTCACAGATAATTTTAAGTGCAGTCTATACATTTGTGACATTAAAACTTTTTTTAAACCAAAGTGTATTGTAAGAAATGTCTTTTTCAGGTTTTGAAGTCTCCTTAAATATTCAATAACATTGCTGCAGGTAGTGATGGACTAAACTGCTAGGAAGTACAATCTGTCAGTTCATATGTCTGGAGAGGAAAGGATTATCTCTCCTCAAAAGCTATAAAAAGTCATTTTTGGAGAACTTCCATCTTATTGGGCACTGTATTTGGTTTGGCTGGTTAAGGAGCAAAGCCTTCTGAAAATTAACCAAGATTCACCCACTGAAAGACTTTGTATATACTCACAATACTACTTTTTTTTTTTTTTTTCATAGAGGTTAAATCAGAGTCAGATCAAAACCCTGGTTTTTTAGATTCAAGTAGAGATTCCTTCTTTGAATAAAAGCTTAATTAATGTCATTTTACAATTCTAAACTCTCATCTGTTTCAGCTGGTGGCTGCAAATAGCCTGGTGGCTATCTCAGTTCTTGTGCTGATTGCTGAGGAGCTCTGAGGCCATCTCCTCTGCTGACCCTGCTTCAGGGCCAGTGAGGTCTGGACAAAGGTAGTCACAATCTACTGGAGCTGGGGTCAGATGCCCCTGCATCTCTCCTGGGTGTTAGTGCCTTAACTCACGACTGCTGTATCTTCCAGGACAAAGCTCCGTGTTGGCATGGCTACTTATCAGCAGGTGTCAAGTGAACCCTTTCCACATCAGCCAGGCAGCATTTGCTCAGCATGGTGGTGCCTCACAGGAAAAGCTTCCTTTGGGCATGCAGTCACACATGTCTCCAAAGAACTTAGCATTTTTTAACTTAAGGTAGATTATTTTTTTGAGATTATTCAGTGTGACACTGAATTCAGTCTGGAAAATGCCATTTTCCACAGCTGCCAGTGACTGAGACGTACAATCTAAATTTAGCTGTGTACATCCCTTGTTTTCATAGTTCCAGCCCTGAATACTGCAGTGCTGTTAAGGCTGAGTAAGTCTCTAATCACTCTGCCCAGGCTCTCTTTGTCTTTCTCGTCCATCTGTCTGTACTAATAAAGTAATTGTATATTTCAATCTAACAACACTTGTGATCTGCCCCAACCCATTCTATGAAATGAGGGTTAATGAGACTTGGAGCAACCTGATCTTGTAAAAGACACTGCTGTCCATGGCAGGGGTGTTAGGATAGATGATCTTTAAGGTCCCTTCCAAACCAGAACATTCTGTCAATCTATGATTCCATGAGGTTTGTTGGTGGCCTGGAAATACTGCAGCTGGTTCAATTTATGTGATTCAGTGCTGTCACAGTTTGGATCTAACCTTGGGTACCTTTAGCATGGGGAAGTCAGAAAATGGGACAACTTTCTTTGTCCCTCATTCATATTTCTGTTCTTCCACAACATCCCAGCTCTTTCTGCAAGCATATTTTTTTCTGGACAACACACTACACGCCTCAAGACACTTTGTGCTTTTTCAGTCAGACCTAGTCTGATTAATTTAAAACTCTGTTTGGACAAACCACCAAGAGAAAAGACACCTCACATTATCATTCACTGTTACTCTGTAAAGAACCTCGGATGGAAAGAGGTTTTAAATGAAGTAGATTTACTTTAATTTTTTTTTTTTTTACTGGGCTCATCCTCTGGCCCGTGCAGGGAGGAAACTGAATGACTTCTGACTCCTTGTCTACCTGAAATTTAGATATAGAAAAACTAAAAAAGAAAACTGAATTAGCTGTAGATGTGGAACCATTTCAAGGAGAAGGCATCCAAGCATCTAAATTTTAGTAAAGAACAGAGGTTTAGAAAACCAAGATAACAGCTTACCAATTTACAAAGCAAAAATTCTGGAATGGCTCAAGTCAGAAACAGACACTGAATAAATACTAGGCACTTCCAGGTGAAACTGACATAGAGCTAAATCTTGTCCTTCAAAGTCTTGGAAAAACAGAGACTGCAAAAAATAAGGGAAAGAGCAAGAGAAGGAAGAATTGCCTTTAATGTTTTTTTTTTTTTAACGGAGAATCTACCAAGTACAGTGACTACATGCTGAATTATTAGAAGAGTCTCTGTTCTTCATAGCATGTTCAGGTGTTTTGTGATGTGTCTTTTGCCATTTCCCTTTTCAGCTATGGAAGACCATGAAGTTAACACAACTCAAAACACTTCTTCAAGATTCTTTCTCAGACATTTAGAGGTTCTTGCTTAAGAATTTTCTCCTTCTCTTTGTAATATCTACTGTAATCCTAAGCATGGTTCTTGAAAAGATATAATGTAATTCCTTGCTTTCAATGACCAGACTTAATTGCATTATTTGCATAATTTCCTGTAAAATGCTTGCGGATTTGTATCTGTTTGTACATCTGTGTCAGGCTGGGGAAGCATTTCTTTGGTCTCAACAGATCATGTCTTACGACTAATATGCTGTTCGGTGAGAGTGTTGAAACAAAGGTGTGCCTTGGGCTGTGTGAGAAGAAGTTGTTGGCCATAGCTGGTGCCTGGGTTTCAGGCTCTGTTTTGCAAGGCAGTCTTTGTTCTCTCCTCATCTTCTTTTCTTTTTGGCTTTATCTCTCAAACCATTGCCCATTCTGTCCTACCTTCCTTAGGCCTGTATCTGCCCACATAACAGGGAGTACTGCTTGTGCCACAGCTGGGCTTTGATAGTGGAGAGATGACAGGAATACCCACATGTGGGGATTTTCTGGAGAATTCTTCACTTTTCCAGGTGCTGTGTTTCATTCATTGGTAGCAAGAATCATATCTGATGCTGTTAGAATTAAAATAAAATATCTTCCTAGAATTCCCTAAGCTGTCCTCAGCAGGTGAAAACAAGTGGGGATTCTTTTCTTCTGTCTCAGAAAGCT
This sequence comes from Corvus kubaryi, assembly GCF_017639235.1. NCBI lineage: Eukaryota > Metazoa > Chordata > Aves > Passeriformes > Corvidae > Corvus > Corvus kubaryi. The sequence continues at coordinate 13,025,211 of NW_024582075.1, forward strand.
CCTTCAATATTCTTTAATTAGCCTCTCATCTTAATAATACTTCAGCTGAATATCAAGATATTCACCCACTCAGTATGAAATTTTGAAGATACGAAGATATGAAAATTCTTCAGAAGTAACCTTTTTAGAGGATTATAGGAGATGAAAGCACTACTCTGTGCTTAAAGACTTCTGCATACCTTCTGAACAGTTAGGGATTGCAATGGTTTCGGGAATATGTCATCACAGTTAAAGCACTGCTGTAGGTAAAAACGTAGACTTCGGAGGCAAGGCAATTTCTTTATGAAGATTAGCATTCCTGGGTATCAGTATGGATGCTCTGTATAGCATGTGCAAGGACAAGCACAGGATAATTTCAATATTCTAAAACGTATGGGTTCTCTGGAGCTACCACTTAAGGTTGGGAGCGGTATCTGCTATGTATTAGTCCTACCATACTACATTTCTGAGAAGTAATCTGCCTTTGCAGAACTTACACCCTTCTGTAGAATACAAAAATAAAATCTATGACATTGCTTGGAAAACTCTTTTTTCAGATCTTTCATAGTCAGTGGCAGTGTGAGCTAAATAGGGAAAGTCAGCGAAACGCTAGAAGCATTAACTGAGATGAAAATCCATTTGTACCAGCTGTGGTCTAAATCCATATGTGGTCTAAAGCCAAAATAAAGGCCCTGCCCCACAAAAGGCTCAGTTTTCAAAGACTTTGGATAAAAATGTCCAGAGCCTCGCTAAATTCACTTTGATTGATCTCAATTAAAACAACCAAGGAACCATTCCTGAGTGCAAATTACTTTAATGGCAATAAGGTAATATTCCTAAAAGTCTTCCAGTTTGAACTAAATTGGATAGTAGTTTAATTATGAGAACAATTCCCCCTTTGAATTAATGAGGACATGTGATCTGTGGGTTTTGGTGGAATGACTGGACATGGAACAACAGACATTTAAGAAAGAGAGGGAAAACACGGGCATTTTGAACGTGTATTTTGAAGCCCAGTTGTAAGCACTACTGAAAGAATTGGGCAGACTCTCAGCATGAGACAATCCTTCATGGCTTTTGGGATTATTTTTAGCCTTTTTTTAGCCTACATTTTGAAAAGATAGTGTTTTCCCTTTCTCTCCTATGCTTCTTTATGTGTGAAAAATTGCTTTTTCTATCCCTTGTTAGCTGCATTAAAGAATAGGCCAGCTCATTTCAAGCGGAAATACAGTTATTTCCCCTATTATAGGGACATTGCCATTCCTCCAAGGTCTCCATTAAGTACTGCTCTCCGATGTTGCCAAAGAGATGATTTTTGTGGCACTCAACCTCTCTAGGATCTCTGATCAGGAAGGGGTAGAAAAGGTTTCATCCTGACCTCATGTGTGACTCCTGTGACAGACCAGATGCTAGCCACCCTCAAAAGCTAAAAATGCTTATGGTCGTCTTAGCTGCTACCCCCCATTTTACACCATGCTACCTGGAGATTTGAAATATCTAACCTTTATCTTTTTACTGCAGACGAGAAGGGTGTGGCAGGAGCTTTGAAGACAAAGAATCAATACCTATATAGGTGCTGGGAGCACAAGTACAAATACTCAAAATTTCTACAATTGAAATTTTGTGATGAAGCTTACACACACAAGCATGTCTTTTAATGCTGCAGAAAGTGTTCTGCAGAATGGTGGTAGCTGAATTTATCTTCCTACCAAATTGTTATGTGTCTCTACAATCCTGGCTCAGGGAGGGACAAGCCTCTCCAGTCACATAATCCCACAACCCCAGTGGCCATATATGCCTCAGTGAGGCTGCCCTGGAGGGCCTGGAGGAAGACTTTGCTGCTTTGTATCCAGCTGTGCCTAGTCCCTCTCACTTCTCTGAAAATAACACCATGGGTATGAAGAGATGTTTTTAAGGTTTACAGCAAGTATGCTAATCTTTATGGATTTATAATTTGAAGAAACCTTACTAGTGGTGACATGCTCTAGATATATTCAGGCAAAGGACTGCAGGGGTTGCCAAGATGCCAAAGTCTTTGAAGATGTCCATTCACTGTTCCTCTGCAACATCTGAGAGTCTAGCCTAAGATACAAAGAATGTCAAAGTCTTTAAAATTAGAGATAATAGCACTAAGTATGGATTTCTTAAAGGAGCTACTCATTTTACTGGAAATGTCACTCACATTTGTCTCAAACATTCAGGCAACATTCTGATCTTTTTATCTGCTTGACACAAAACAAGTATTTTTTTTCTGCCTTGTTGTATTTTCCAGAATGCCATTTTCTATGTCTAATGCCCCTTCTACAGCCAGAAATTTGAATAATTTGTATTTGGTGAAGAACTTTACCATTATAGATTCTCTGTATGTATTTGCCAGTGAAGCAGTTGGCAATGACACTGTGCATTTGATCTTCTGACAGCTGTGCTCCATGTAAGAGACTGATGCATTAGAATATTTCCTGTAAAAGTTGTATGAGATTGATAAAGTTTATATGCTAATGCTTGCTGTGTTGCAATACACGGCTTAACTCCCTGGAGGCGTATCCAAACATGAAGTGGATTATTTTGAGACACATTGCTTGACATTACATGAGGCTCAATTAAGAGTATCACCTGTGACACAATGCTTTGTTAGACTTTAACTGAAATATCAGACATTTCTTTTCCACAAACATGGAGAACATACATAGAGACAGTTACTAAAAATAAAGAAGACTTAAAAAAATGACAAAAAATACTGACTAAGGAAGCATCATGCCCTTGATTTTCATTCCTCATGCCCTTTTCTACTGTATCCGAACACCTAATAAGCAATCACAATTCCAGCCCTCTTGCCTACAGGGACACATTATGGAGCTATGCTCCATTTTTTCTTATGGAAAAGCAAAGAAAATCACACAACAAACACTTGCATTGCTGAGAATTTGAAAATAGGGACATGGCCTGTAGGAGACTCCATTACAGTGACTGTCTATGAGACTTAATACTCTTGATGAGTAATTGCAATGTTGCAGTGGATATGGGACTGGACTAGATGACCTTTGAAGGTCACTTCCAACTCAAATAATTCTGTGATTCTGTGATTTTAAACAAATACAGAAGGAGTTCCTAATGAACTTATCTGCACCAAATGAGGAGAAATGGTATTTGTGCCATTTATATGGCATATAATTTTAGAAGAAACTCCACAAAAGCAAATGATGTGTCTTCATTTGATCATGTGGAACTTACTCTAAAGATGAGTTATGTACTCTACCAGGCCTCCTGTAATAATCTTAGGTGCTGAGAAAAAAGTTATAGAGAACATTAGAGAGGAAGACTTTGAGGCATAAATCAGATTTTATAGAATTTTTTCCTTTACCCGAAGAATCTAGATTTCCAGACTTATAAAAACCCCAGTTTTATTTGCTGTAACTTAGATGAAGATAATACCTTGACTGTCTTTATCTCCTTTGTTTTTTTAGGTTTTTTTTTTTGGACTAGATGACCATTTGTTTATTTATTTGTTTATTTGGGTTGTTTGTTTGGTTTGGGTTTTGTTGCTGTTGTGGTGGTGGTGGTGGTGTTTGTTTTCCCAGAAGACTACACTGTTTTAATAAAAAGACTGTATTATTTTAGAAATCAGTCTTACTAAACATGAATAAATATTTCCCATGATATGTGAAATAAATACCATTGTTATTCTCTAGAACATCTTCTAGTTGAGATCCTCAGCGGTTTACGAATATGCATCTTGACTCCTTAAGATCAACCATGACTTCAAATAGCTTTGATTCAAATTAGTCATCAGTGGATCATTTAACACTAACTGAGTTGAGTGGTGTTTTTGTTTTTTAGGAAAATTGAGATATGAAATACTTTCCAGGAACCTGGACTACAGCTTTTGAGTTGAAGCCAGTATCCAGAATTTTTAGGTTTCAGTATTATGCTCAGTCCAGTGAGCATCTTGACATGTTTCTGCCAAGTTCTTTACCTGTTAGAAATTGAAGGGCAGGTGTCCTTGTGGAAAGATTCCTCCTGCTACTTAACCTAAACTAAACCTCTAAATGGAACTTGAATAAATAGCAGTATTTTTCTGCTAGTTTGAGGCTTTGCAGTAGGGTAAATACACTCTTCCTTGTATTTAGTAAGTGGCTATTGTCAGTGGAGTGGGTGACATTCCTCATTCCCTGAAGTTTAACGTCTTACCTTTCTGTCACTTTATTGGAGGTTTATGCAGTTTAAAACTCCCTTCAGGTCACAGCTTCTTTTTTTCAGACAACACAACAATGTCATGGTTCATAAATTAAGGGATCAATTTTTTTTGGAGCTGAAAATATCTCCCTAAAGGTTAGGTCTCTGAGACATTCATTAAATGCTGGCAAGTTTGACAACTGTCTTTTGGAAAGAATGTTTTCTGATACTTATAAGGAGAGAAACTCAACAGTGTAATTAATGCTTTATCAATTTGAACTCATTAGCATAGAAACCTCTGCCACGTTTGGAATGTCACTTGATGCCTCTATTTTTGATTACAAGAAGAGTTAAACCCATGTCACACAAAACTCAGTAGCAATGACTAAATATAATTTCCAGTCTTTTTCTTTCCCAAGAACAAGAACGATAGTGTGGAAGACAGCCACAACTAAGGCTCTTCCCTCATGCAGCTGTACTACCAGATCTCAAAGGCTGCTTTGTTGCACGTCCATGCTTGTAAGAGTGCAGCTGTCATCTGAATCCAGATCTTTTGATTTCTGGGCCCCAAACCATTGGGCTCTTTATCAAAGTCACCAAAGCCACCCAGGAACATCTTCTGAAGTATGACAATATGCAGGACAGGAGTTACAGAGTCTGCAGGTTGGAATGTTTCTGTGTAGGCATCTCTCTATTCAGTTCTCTACTGCAGCAACTTTTCCAGAGCACCACTGCCACTTGGTGACTGTGGGTGAGTGAGGGTTTGACTAAGCAGAGAAGCTCTTTCTGGTGTCTTGGTCTTGGATGAAGCTTTTCAGTGCCTCTGAACTGGAAGGGGAAATGGATGTACTCCTTGCAGCAAGGACCATCTCCTTTCTTGTGTTATATACATTAATTACATCGTACTGAAAAACTGAACATGTTTCTTTCTGGCTGTACCTGATAACCAGCAGAACCTCAGCTTCCTAGGAGAAAACTCCAAGGAATATCTTGTATAGTGCTTCCTTGCTAATGCTCCAGAAAATTCTTTTGGATAAAGAGGGAAAATAACCAGCAATCTGTTTGGTTGTGAATTTCATTTTTACTTTTGTGTTTGTGAACTCTGGGTTATTGCGGATGAAGATGACAGGCTGCGGCAGCAGTGCAACCCTCCTAATTGTGGTGGCAATGTACAGCCGTGCAAAGAAACTCAGCTGGTGACTCCAGCCACAAGCATGCAGTAGTCCCAGGTTATCCTTGTTTCTTCCATGGAAAGTGTGCTGAGTTTTTCGATGGCAAGATTATTGTGTTTTTATGAATTTGATCTTGGGAACCACTAGGCGAGTCACCAGGTAAGCTGAGCAGATTGACAGCCACTTGCAAGGTCAGCTCTCCGTCAACAAATCTACCTTACTTAAGTGTTCACTGTCAGGCCCTGTGCTGCTAATCTTGCAGTTTCATGTTTAGGAAGTACACAGTGGACTCAATGGCCTTTCCACAATGAATCTTTATGGAAAGAGTACATAAGGGCTGGAGATGAGGAAGAAGGTGGTAGATTTAACGCTTACCCTTTTAAACAAGATCTTTCACTTTGTCCTTCTTGTGTTGTGTTAGGGGCTGAAGAGTGGACTGCTGCAACCAGCTGTTGTTGCTCACACAAGAAAATTTATGTCATGTAGTAAATACCTGGAAAATAATTGTATCTTTTTTCCCTCACAATGCATCAAATCTTCGTCTTGTACAGCATCCAGATTAGGACAGGGACAAGTCTTTTGCTACTTTGAGAACCCCATCCTGCTTACAGGAGTGTTGACTGAAGGTGCAGATATCAGACAATGTGGGTTTAGGACACTGCTTATCAATGTAAGTCAAAATGAAAGAGAAGAGGTGGGGCTGTGTGTGAGGTGTCTGTGCGTATGTGTGTGCGTGTGTGTGTGTTTTTGCCTGCTTTGTGCCTCAAGTAAAATCTTTTTTTTTTTCAAATAAAAACCCATAAAGAACTATTTTAACTATATTGTAACAAAAGCTTGCAGAAAACTTTTAACTTATTACCTTCATATCAACAGTCTGGACTGCACGATTTTACTAGTAATTGATAAAGAATACTGTGCTTAAGTTTCATCTATGGGAAACAGAACTACACTCTTTCCTGTATGGTCAAACATTGAAATGGAGAGACTGAGTATTGTGCAAAAGGCTTGTCTTCTCTTCAGTACTCTGGCATTTACCAAGAAAAGCTTGGGTAATTTTGCTCTATCCTTTAGGTAATGTGATCTTGATAGATCGCAAAAATTAATTGTAGTTAAAGAGTACCATATGAAATGAGATGCTAAGTTCATTGCTGCAGTAATAAAACTGGTTTGAAGACAGCTTCTGCAGTGATACTATTGATTAATGTGTCACAGACCTTAAAATAAACTGCCACTATTTTAATCAGCCTGTAAGGGTAGTTATGCTGAAGCTCCTAATCAGACCACTGTACAAGGCAGACAGGCCATTCATCACAGTGAATTAGAAGCTATGTTTCAGCAAACAAAAACACAAACACACAGGCTAACCCGCAGCCATCTACATAACTCAGAGGAGACAAATAATTATTGCAAGTTTTTCTGAAACTTGATAAAATGTGTGGTCTGAAATCCAGGACAATATATCACTCTAATACTAGTTATGTACCTCAAGGAAGTATTTTTTGCGTGGTGTTCTTTCCCTAGGGAAATATAGGCCAGATTGTATCATATTACACATTGTGTAGCTCCGAGTTCATTTTAATTTTTAACACTCATCTGTTTTCGTCATCTGTACATAAGTCATGCCACAGGAACATCTGCTGGTTCTTTTCTTTCTTCCTACTGACTTCAGTTTTGCATTTTTATATTGCGGTTTTGTTTCCATATGAGGGTCAAAGTCAGCTTGCTTGTTCAAAGAAGGGCAAGGGGGGGACAACACGTTACAGCATTATGGTTGTGCTGGATTTGACTGTTGTTTACACAGGTAACCTGGAAGTCAGTAGCTCTTCTCCATGCTGTCCCTCTTGCCTTTGTCACAATGTCCTGTGGCTGGGTTGAAGATCCTTTTGTCCCCTATGCTTAAAAACTCTTTTTGTCCCTCTGCTGAGGTGGACATAGGATGGTCTGTCCCTATATTGTGGCTTTGCAATACAGATTCTGTGCTCTGAAAACTTGGGCTGTCAGGTTTACTCCTCAGGGTGCATACATGAGCCACTGTGTGGTAGCAAATTTTACTTAGAATCTCACCAGCTGGTCAGATCTGATGTGTCTCATGACAGAAGGCTGGAGACATATATTGGATCCTATGAGATATTTAATAATTAGTAGGATTTTGCTTATACTCTTTGTCTTTCTTGCTGTTTTGAATGGAAAAAAAGAAAATTAAAATTTGAATACTGCTGTGGTGGGGTGTGTGTGTGTTTTGAAGGAAATAAACTAGCAAAAGTGGGGACAAAAAAAAGAGAGCAAACCTTAATAACAGCAGCTCAATTTTTATTCCAAACAGACTTAACTAGCAGAAGGGGAAAAGAAGATCTGAGGCTGGCTGCCAGAGAAGCATTGCTGAGTGTAAACACTACAGGGCATCTCTGAGTGCTGTTATCATATGGAGCCCGAAAGTATTTGTAGTTTGCGACTCTGCAGTCAGGAGCAGTCTTGCAAGCAAGGAGTGTTTATTGTGGATTTTCAGTACAGAGAAAACTACAGCCAAGCTGACCAGAAAGACTGGAATTTCATCTATCTCTCTCCCCTCCCCCTCTCTGCTTTCTCTCTGTCGCTCACTCATTGGATTTCTTTCTCTGCCAGTCTTTTAAAACAGAAATTACTGGGTCAGTGACATACATTTTTTCCTCTTTTCCTAGTATGAGCTCATGTTTCGCCTCCAGCAGAAACACTACTACCTGTAAGTATTTTATTCAAGTTTGTTTTCCACATTGAATGCTGTTGTGTTTGTTGTCACAATAGTGCTTAACAGCTTGCAGAGTTCAGTTTGTTGCTGAATGTTGCAGCAGAGCAACCAGACAGTAATTTTTGAGCTTGAGATGGATGAAAGCTCAGTTCTAACTTCGAGGAAAACAGGCACTATGTTCTGCCAGTGGTTTAGTAGAAGTTAACTTGAAAGTTTGAATTCCAAATAAGTTACTTTATCCTAATATTCAAGTTGATATAGATTTCTCAATTATGCTGGCTTTTTTCCATCAGATCTAATAAAACTTTGTGGCTTTAGCTTTTATAAAAGCTTGGAAGAACTAAATAAGATTTCTTTGCTTAGAACTGTCTTATTAGTGAGACACACTAGAAGAAATGTGATAAAAAGCACTGAAGGATATGGTAAAAACTTTTGATACTAGTAAGTATTTAAAAATGATGTATTTCATGTAACTGGGATGACTTGTTTTTTAAATGCATGTTTTAAAATTGTACACTTATTTTGAAGTAGGGATCTGCCAGCATTTTTACATTTTCATTTATGTTCAGACTGCTGACTCAGTTCATCTGAATTAGGCAGATATTTATTAGTCAATGTATGCATAGAAGTTAATGTGTGTTCCTTGACACATATGTGCTTACAAAGTTTTTTTTTTTTTACATTTCCTGCTGATTTCTATATATTTGTCTGGAACCATCACCTTTTAGAGATAAGTTGCTGTCGCTGTGTTGTGCTGAGACATTCCAACACATTCTGCAGATAATTATACACTGTGTCTTCAAACAGTTATTAAAAGGCGATTTTGCAAGTTACTTTTTTGCTAGTTAGAGAATTCTACTAGTCATAATCTCACCTAACTCAGGATTGTACTTTACCTCAGGCAAAATGCATCTTTTCTGTTGACGTATGTCCAAGGTGTAACTGCATACAGGGTGTTATCTGCCATTCCTTAACTCAGGAAATATTTTGCCAAATACTTAGCTTCTTGGTAACCTGTAATCCTTGTTTGTAGTGCATGGAACAAAACCATAAAATAACAAACAGTCCAAGGGGTGCATGTGTTAAGAGCACATTCTGAAGTGACAATGTCCTAATTTAATAGCTCATGATCCTTTCATAGCCCTGGGCTAGATTTTAATTGCTGTAATAATATTCATCTCCTTTCCTAGAAATCATGGAAAGCTCTTACATGTTTTCTTTAAACCCATCCTCAAAAAAATTTGTCTCTTCCTTCTGTTTCTTGCAAACTTTTTCTGGTATTCATTAAAACAAATCAATCCAGCTTCCAACCCACAACAATCATTCTCCATTTTCTCCTTCCAGCTTTGCAAAAGAGTTGGGCAGTTTTGATCCATCTGTTCAGGGAAATATCCCAGGCAACCAGAGATTTTTTCACATACAGAGAAACTCTTGAAGTCTCATCCAAATCCGAGTGAAGGCTTTTGGTGTCATTGAGACTCGGCTCAAGCTCACTAGTGATTACAGGTTCTTCAGTCAAGTTTTAGGTATTAAAGCTGAGACTTATTGGTGCTGTTTCAGGTTTTATTGTGTTGGTAGATAGCTATCTAAACTACTTGGATTAATCTTTTACTTACATCAATTTAGCTCTCAGAATCAGACTCACTAGTCGTTAATGTTTGTAATTAACCATTGCATCATTTCCCACATGTGCACCAGCAGCCCTGAGGGAAAACTAGTTCTGTCACTCGGAGGAAATTTTTAACAAACCACATCTAAAGTTCACAGAAACCCTCCTTTACACTGTCCCCAGTCTGGTATGTCCCTCTGTCAACTCTACAGAGTCACATTCACTGCCTCCTCAGAGGCCCCTTCTCCCCCTGCCTTCTCCCCAGAGTGGGCAGGAGCTGCCAGCAGATGAGTAGCTCCTTAGAGCACCGTTGCCATGTGTCCCTTGTTCAATGCCTTGGGCACGTCTTCAGGATTTATATTCCAGGCTTTCAAATCTCAGAGTCAGCTTGGCCAATGTACACAGGAAAGGAGGTCTCTTTATTCATTACCACATTTTTGATACCAGTATGGGTTTATTGGATCTCAGGGGAATTACTGGACAGTTGGCAGGGTATAATGCAGTATTTTGCAAAAATACACCAGGTAATTAACCTAGATCCTGGCAGTCAGATGGTTCTGTCTTTTCAGCTTAGAGTCAGCACATGATTTTGGGCAAGAAGGACCTCTGACGGTAGCTCCTCCCACCTCTTTCCCCAAGAAAAGCCTGTTTTATAGCAAGTCTGGCTTCAAAGTTACATCAAGCAACTCAGGCTCTGATTAGTTTATTAAATATATCTGAGAGGACTCCATGAAATCCGTTCCACTGCCTATGTTTGTGATATCTTTTTTTTTCTTCTTTTCTAATAACTAATGTGAATTTCCCTTGTTGCTGTTTTAATGGGTTTGCATGTCTCTCCCCGTGCTCCAGGCACTCTTCTGTTAGAAGTCTAAAAATAAGCAATAAAGCCTTTCTTTTCCAGGCTGAACAAATTCAGCTGTGTCTGCCTCTCCTCATACATCATGTGCTCCATCCCCACTGAGGGATAACAGCTAGTATATGATATATCCCTGAACTGACATGACTGTTTTACTTCTGGGACAAAACCCGGTACCTTTCTGTGGGCTTGCATTCACCCAGTGCACTTGGAGTTGTTTCAGGTGTTTTGGCATATAGACAGACCCTTAGAAAGTTGATGAGAAAGCAGCTTAATTTTGCAATACTGATTCTCCTTCTGTGTTGTTAATGAATACCATTATTTCATTAGACCACTAAATATACCTGAAATATTTTGGTGCATTTGGAATTAAACAGTGCCTTAGTTGGATGTCCATTTTGGATACACAGGTGGCATGCCAAGGATTATCAGGGGTGAATGAGGTTCAGCTATGATATTAGGGGGAGAGCAGTAAGGAAGTCCAAAGCAGCCACAAAAAGTGACAGTGGCATCACTAGCAGTTGTATATCTGCTGAAGAGCAGCATACTGTCTCCGTCAATTAGCATAAGTACCATGTAGCACACACATGACTTCACTGAAGCAATGACCTTCTTTACAAATAGGGAGGGCGTTAGTATCATGGCACTTACCCCAAAACCTTCTCATTTTTATTGTCATTATGTACTGAAAGGATGCCTTGCCATTTCATTTTGTTGTGATTGGATAAGTGATTGAGAAAGTGAGCTTATACTTCCCAAGATCTTCACTTGGCCACCTAAGGAGAGAGTCCTACAGCATCCAAGTAGAGTCCAGTGGCTGAAACACATGGGACAAACACATACATAGTGATACAGGAGCTGTGTCTGTATGTTAAAGTAGCCAAAGCAAGACTGTAATATACAGTGACAACAGGACCAAATTTGTAGCGGAGAATGTCTCATACACCCACCATTAAATTGGTCAAAATGGTCCTGATTCCTCTTGTGGACTCTCTGTTCTTGTAGACTTTCTGTTTTTGATGCAGGGTAAGGAACGGGAGCACAGAAACCTGTACCTGCACCTGAGGTTTAAAGCTTCACTCAATGCTGGGATTTACAGGGCAGGCACAAGAAATAGATGAACCTGGGTTGTAACAGAGTCAAGATGCAGACATCTCTGCATGAGTGCCATTCCCCAGCTGGTAATGTGGTTATCTCACAACTATCACATGGTTTTGTGATAGCTATCTATGTGGGAGTAGAGAAAGTAAAAACTATCTGGGCTTTAATGTCATAATTTCTGATGAGTTGTCCTGTAAGAAAATGCCTGTGAATAAAGCTATTTTGAACCATAAATCTATGCCTCAGCCTGCTGCTATGGAGCAGACAGTTACTGGCACTGTCATGAGAGGTAAACCATGGGGTCTGTGTGTCAGAGTCATTAACTGCTTCTTAGCACTTTGCCAGGTCCTAGACTGAATCTAAAATTTCGCATTACTTTCTTATTGAATATTCAACCATGGATTTCATGCCTTTTCCACTGGCTAGAATTCTACATTTTCTCTCAGATTTTCTTCAGACAGGTATGGCTTCAATATTCTAAACCAAAATGGAAAGACTTTCAGATAAATACTTAGAAAACTAGACTTAAATTTTATGTCCCAGACTACATAGTCAACATACATCCAAGTTTACATGTATGTGACTCTCAAAGTACTCAACCTTAAATCTGTGGTGAAGTGAGTGGATCTGTCTTGTTTAACATTAGGAAGTGAATAGTTTGACAGAATTTCTGAACTGCCAGTTGTTTTCCAGTGAAATTTAAAACTGGGTGGAGATGTGCATTCCATTATAAGCTGTTTAGAAGGTCATTCTTCTGGAAACAATGGAGGGAACACTTACCTGTTAAAATCAACAAAGAAAATAAAGAGATACAAGGATTTGTTTTTAAATTCATTTTCAGGAAAGTTCACTGTTGGTAGTAAGGCTGTGCCAAATAAGTAGTCAGGACATTAAAAATTTACATAAACTAAAGGAATGTTGACACTTTTCTGTCTTGGAACTCTTACGATCTACTCAAATTTTATTAAATCGATATCACTTCCTATTCTTTGGGCTGTAAATTCAGTTACTTTGGAGGATTGTAGAAATTAGGCTCTTAAAAGGATTTCAATAGTGCTTGTTTAATGTCAGAAGAAAAATTCTTTCTTTATGCGGTTATAAACATGAAGGATGAAGATTAACTGTAACTAGGCACATGAGAAACTTGTGTAATTTATTTTCCATATTATCTCTTCTTCTTTATTGTCACTGAATTTTTCTCAGGTGTTTTTTTTTTTTTTTAAAGAAAAATTACAGCTTTGCCATTCCATATCACATGTTCCTATGCTGCTGTCCTGGCACAGTTACTTACTGTAACAGGAAGAGTAGAGAGGCATGGGAAAGGTGTTTTCAACTAGAGGTTGATTTTTTTTCTCATGCCTCCAATGGCAGAGAGAAAACAGATTTAACAGGAGGCCACCTTCCTTTCATCTCACTTTCTGGTTTATTTAATCTGAATGAGCACCTTTGAACTTTCACACTATTTGGAGCTCATACTGTTTCATTAATATCTATGCAGTCCTGCAGTTAAAAAGGTCAGTAACAAAGGATCCTACACAGCAAGGGTTTGTATGTGCATACAGACTACAGGTGCCTGGAATTCACATGGAGAGCTGATCTGTTGAGGGAGAACTCTCATTGGTAGATACCTAATTTTCTGAGCATGTGTACACCGAATAGCATTCAAAGGTGAAGTCAAGCTGCTGCTTGAAATGAACTGCAATTGTCAGGAATGATGGAAGGTATTGTGTGCCTGTTTGTTGTTCTGTTTTTATCCCTATAGTTGCTTAATGCCTTATAGCAATTTTCCTTTTTTTTTTCAGGATTAACAAACCTTGAAAGGACTCTGAGAACACATTCATCATTTTGTCAGGCGTGACCAGTGAATTTTATAAAAACCTAAGTGTATTTTGAAAGGGTCCTGCCCAAATTTCAGTCAAGAAGGACCTACTAATAGAAAACATATCATACATTTTTACCTGTGGCTAATAATGCCTTCGTTATATGGTGAAACTCTGCTGGTGGAGAAAGAAGACTCCTTTTGTTAAGAAATTGTTTTACTGGTGAAAAAGGCTGGCACCCCCTTATAATATGAAGCCCATTGAGAAAAGCTGGTTGTTTCTACTGCTGCCTGTCATGTTAAGAGCTGTGTGCTCCTCCTTTATTAGTTTGAACCTTGGGGTTAAAGTGATGAAGGGGCAGTCTGTCTTCCTGTCAGAAGAAGACCTCAAGTTTTCCATACCCAGAGAGAAAGATGTCTGCAAAGTAGAAGTTGTGATTAATGAGCCAATAACACAGAGGGTTGGGAAACTAACTCCACAGGTATTTGGGCTCTGTTTTGCTGCTTGAATGTTGGTGTGTGCAGGTCTGGGAGAAACTAAAAAGAGCTGCTTTACTGATTTTTGTTTTTCTTTTGGGTAGTAACTAAAAGGCATGAAACTGAAAGGTCTGTGGCATTCGGCCTTTTTCTTAAAAAGACAGCTAGTAGAGAACTGCAGCCCTGAGATCCAAAAGCTGAGCTCAGTAGCATGAGTGCACAGAAATGAGTCTGGTCAAGGTCTCCTTTCACAAGTGAAGAATGGGTATTTCAAAACTTTCAGATAGGAGATATCATCCAGTCTCTCAGCTGCTTATTTTTCTCCCATGAGAGTAACCAGTGCCCCTTGGGTAATGCATAGCCCACTACAGCATTCTGCATTTTAGTCACGGAGCCACTACTTAAGGAGCAATTAAGAAAAAAATAATCACATACAATAAGCACATTGTGCACACCATTGTTTGTTCTGCTCTGCAGCAGCCAAATTGTTAGCAGATGGCAAATACATTATAACTCCCCTGTTTTCTGTTCAAATGTCAAGCCTGTAGGAATAATGAAATGTATTTCACAAATTACCATTCTGCTACTCATCTGCTTTAGAAATCGCCCCACCTGAGTTATAGTAGGAAGGAGTTGAAAGTAGTTGTCACGCAGATGTAATATTATAGACAGAAGATGAATGGTTTTAATGAACCATAGCCAAGCAGGTTTTGGCTTTTTGAAAAATTCTGGTTTGTGCCACAGCACACTTCTGTGTGTTTGTGTATGAATATAGTTTTAAACCTACTCTCTGGGGATGTTGGTATCTTCTGTGAATATAGGTGAAGGAGCACCAGTATCAAAAGGTTTTTCAAAACCTCTGTCTTGGTCATCACTATTATTTTTGCATACCACTGACAAGTACTTCAGCTGAATCAGCACCCCTAAGGAGCAGAGGCATGCCAGGGAAAACAGGAGGTGATGGACAGGACAATGTGTGATCTTCTCTATAGACTGGCCCCAAGGAGTGTAGGTGCATCTGCTGAAGCTACCCCAGGGCTTGTTTTCTGCCAGCACAGGGACACTGACCATAGTACCCCACCTCTATTTCCCCAGTATAGGTTGGTCCTTGATTCATATGAACATAGAATCATTCAGGCTGGAAAGACCTCCAAGAACACTGAGTCCAACCAGTAACCCAGCACTGCAAGGTCCACTACTAAACCATGTACCCAAGCCCTACATATATACAATTTTTGAATGTTTCCAGGTATGGTGATTCCACCACTTCCTTGGGACACCTCTTTTAATGCCTGACCAACCTTTTGGTAAAGAAATTTTTCATAATATCCAATCTAAAGGAGAGGAGAAAAAGAGGGACTTAAATGTGAAACCTATAGCAAACCTCTTCTGCAGGCAATCTGGCTGGCTGAGGGGTGATTTTGCTTTCAGTTTCTGCCTCAGCCTCTGTCTGCAGTAGGACCCAGGTATTTTGAAATAGCTGTTTTGTCCTGTGTAACCCAACATGTTTCAAGCATATAGTTAGAGGCCCTTTTCAAGAGATCCTGCGGGATGTGCATTCACTACACCTTGTTTTCCAAATGACTTCCCCTCTCCCAGCCCCGCTTCTGTTAAGCACCTGTTGTTTTATGGCCATGAACGTGTGCCCAGGCAGTTGAGTGTGGCTCATGGAAGCTGCAGGCACTCATGTAGAGAGAAGAGCTCTGCTGGGCAGGTGGCCCTAGGGCAGCAGGCTGGAGAGAGGCGGTGCTTGAGCTTTCACCGTTCCTGAAAAAAGGTGCCAGAGTCCAGATCTCCTTGTGCCACTCATGATCTTTCTACAGAAAATTCTGCAGCCAGAAAATGTCTCTGGTATGATCTGGTTTACTACCATTAAAGTGAGTAATGTTCTAGGAATGTATGACAATTTAATTACAAATTGTAATTGAAAAGCAGTTGAAGTGGAAAAAAACAAAGCTCAACATTAATTAGAAAAAGATTTAGATTTCCTTTGTCTCACCCAGTGAATTTATAGACAATTAGAGTTGCCTGTTCATACAAAAGGAAAACGTATCAGGAAACATAAACCAGATGTTTCTTTTTACAAAGCAGATTGTGTCTCAATACACATATAAACTGACTGTCAGTCAGTGTTAACAAACCTTTGTAGAAAGGTGCTAAATTTTCCATCCCCTTGTTATCAATTAAGATGTGGAACAAATGATGTCTTAAAAATAAAGGCATAAATTATTTTATATGATTGGACCCAGTGAGATGCATCCCAGAGTTCTGGGGGAACTGGCTGATGTAGTTCAAAATTCACATATCATGATGCTTGAAAAGTTGTGGTGGTCAGGTGAAATCCCAGTTTCCAGACTGGAAAGAGGGAAATACAGTACCCATCCTTAAAAAGGGTGGATCTTTCCTGGGAACTACTGACCTCTCAGCCTGCCCTCTGTGCCCGGGAGCATCATGGGACAGATCCTCCTAGAAGCTGTGCAAAGGCACATGGAGGACAGCGAGGTGATTTGAGACACCTGGCATGGCTTCACCAAGGGCAAATCCTGCCTGACCAACCCATTGGCTTTCTGTGTGGAGTGACTCCATCAGTGGGCAAGGCAAGGGCTACAGATACCATTTACCTTGAGTTCTGTAAAGCCTTTGACATGGTCCCCCAAAACAGCATTCTGTAACCAAAATCCTCTTGACTTTGAGGGATCTGCACTGATTTATGTCAGTGAAGAATCTTACTTTCAGTGCACAATATTAAGCTTCTGAAATGACAATACGAGTGGGTTTTGTACTTAATATACTTTTTTTTCTTTAAGATAACATACCACATAACTACTTAATTTTATTTCCTGTTTTTGTGGAATATCACATAAGACTATCCAATTGATTAGTTAACTATCATGTTCCTTTATGCTAGCTTGTACTAAGAAAGAAGAGACATTAAGTAAGAAAAATACATATTTGTTGGTTTTGTTTGAAAAAAAGCAAAGCACATATTTCTATGGCATTTGAAAATAATACACAACAGAACAGACACAACATAGTCAAAACCTACATCATATGAGAGTAATTTTGTTTTCCACAAATTGTTCTTTTCTTTCCTTTCTAAGCAGTCCCAACAAATAAAATCAAGGACATTTTCCATAACACTATATCTTACAGATTATTCCAAGAGGTTAATCCGTGTATATATGTCTGAAAATCAACTAACTCATCGTTTAAAAAAACAAACAGGCAAAAAAAGGGAAAGACTTTGCACAATGAACTTCTTGATGAAAGTTAAAAGCAGGCAATAAATTTTAAAATTGCTAAGAATACAGAATAATTATCACATTGCTTGAGCATCTGAGAATAACTTCAGAGGAAATGGACCCTCTCACTAATAATGGAAGCTGAGAAACTCTAACTGTTCTTCCATTATAGAAAGATGTAAGTTCTGTTCTGTGTAATGGCTAGAAAGAAATGAAGTTCAGTAGTTCTTTTATCCTTTAGCATAAATCCACAAAGTGGTCATGAGGCGCTTCAGTTAACTATGCAATAACAATTAATTTAGAATTAAATTATTACGTAATTTTTACACTGAAAGTCAGAATATCTAAAAATTTTCTTTATGAGCTACACTTTTAGTCAACATTTTAGAACCTCACTGAAGTCCCTCAGTCATTTCAGCATCCTCCAAAGTGGTTGGGGAAACAAAGGCAATTCAAGTAAGGCACTTCATTTTCATGATTCTTTTGTCATATATTAAAAAACTACTGTCATTAAAAAGTTACCTCTTCTTTTTTTGAAAAAAAAAAAAAAAAAAAAAAAAGTGGCTAGTCAGTCAGCCATATAAGTATATTAATCACTATTAGTTATGGCCTCTTTAGGTCTATTAGTGAATGCTGAACAGATTTCACTTTAGTCTGTGAAAGTCCATGTAATGATTTGTGAATACTGCTCCTAAAAAATACAATGAAAACTACATTAACATTCATAGCAAAATGCTTAGGAAATGCAGTGATTTGGGTTTCTTGCTAGCTAGAACATGCCTTTTAGTTACAAAACATGAGTATCCTCCATCCTCCATGGACTATGTAGGGATTCCCTGTTATCAAAAGGATAACATAGACATAGTCTTATCAATGCTAGGAGCTTTCAGATGTTGTTTCTGTAAAAAAACACCACTGCATGGGAATTATAATTTGCCAGTCTTGCAAATTGCAGTATTTGAGAACACGAAAATTGTATGCCCCAGAATCCAAATCCCTTTTCCAAAGAATGAGTGTATCACAGTTCTACAAAGCAATCTTTTTTCTCTTTGTGTCAGGCATGTTTCCTCATTACCTTGCTTTCACAAGTCAACCAACCATTAAATAAATCAATCTGCCTGAAGTAAGTGTCGGGCTTAGATGTCAAACTGTGGCCAGACAGACTCACAAATTTTACCTGTATCCGGTGTGTTGTAAGTATTAGTCTATTTTGAATTAGCTGGTAGGGACAACATAGGGAACATCATGGGACAGATTGCTTTTTTGAAGTGGATTATACTGATTTTGGGGCTGGATCTTGGTATGGCGCAGAGACAACATCTGATCTAGAAAAGAGCTAACAAATCTGAGCAAAGTTTCTAACAGAAATTTTGCTGGGTTGTATTTTTGTAGTCCATTTGTAGTAGTCATAAAGCAAGATTTACTATATGATCAAGCAATTGCCATGAGCAACTTTAAAAGTCAATAAATCTCATGTTATAATGCTGGACCTGCTGTCTTTTCAGCACCACTGCAGTTGTATGTGCCGCTGGATACACCTGTGTCCTTAACTCCAGAGGCTGCAGTAAAGATGAGGTCAAACTATGTGTTGTACTGGGGAGGGACTTGGCAGCCTGAAACAATCACATATGACCTCTGCCCTTCTAACTGTGGAGTGCTAGCAGCCCCATGTTTAAGTGGTTGCTCTGATTCTTACTGGGAGATTACAGAACAGGTGAATACCTACTTGTAGAAACGAACTACATATTAAAAATTTCCTCAGTCTGATGTATTCCAGGCACTCAGAGAGAAGTGGAACAGATGTTGTGAAGTTAATATCCTTGGCAGTGTGGTGTCAAGTCTATTCTGTCTCCTTCGTAGGTTTTTGACTGTCACTTCCTTCCTAATGAAGTCAAATATACCCACAATGGATGTCCAATTTTAGATGAAGACATGGTCATGCTCAGGCTGTACAGGTAAGGAGCAGCAGGAGATCGCACTTCACTGTTGCCAGGAGCCCAGCTGACCTCAGGAAGAGCAAGCAGTCCATTTTTTACAGTTAGAGCATGTTCTGCTGTACATGCTGTAACTACTTAGTTCCAGTAGCTGCATCATTAGTTAACAAGTGACCATCTGTTTACAGAAACATTTCTCACCATGTATTGCAGATAATGCCCATTTAATGTGTATTATGTATTGCTTGCTTATTACAGAAAAATAGTGATTTTTCATTGTGCTATGGGAAGTGACAACTGTACTTTCAGAGTACTGCATATTCTTTGCTGTCCTGCTGATAGGGACAGACACTCTCACAGGTACACAGCGAATAACCTCTTCCTTCACAAAGACACCCTGCTTACAAGCATGGGGATTTGGGCAGATTATGGCAATTCAAGGCTTGAGCACACAAGAGAGAAAGGGGTTCAAGTAATTCAGTTTAGATGGTGAGGACAATACCCAAATCACAAAGCAACTGAAGATGGGATGAAGCATAACTAATTTTCTTCTGTCACTTGCAGGTTTACAGAAACTGAAACATTTGTAGAAACATTCACCCTCCATGTGCAGTTACTTGAGCCAGACTGTAACATCATAAAAATGCGTTCCCATGCTTTGGAGGTCCCTGAATACCACGGTCTGTCCAGGGTGATTGACAAGAACATCCTCACCTTTGATTATGACAGGAAGATAAACCTGGATTGCACCATTTCCATAATCTCTTCGGAAACTCACCTGCCTGCTCATGGCCAGCTTGTCACCAGGAAAGAGCAGCAAGAGCAGTTTCGTGGAGATCAGCCATTCTTCCCTGGCACTAGTATGATGTGCTTTAGTTGTTTGTATTAGCATGTTCAAAGAGACCCAGCAGATGAAATCTGCAGCAGTGGGTTATTTCAGATGTGCTGGGTAAGAGTGGGTCATGAGAAGTTTAATGAACAGCTTGAGCTATCATGGATGTGAAAGGGACATGAAATTTTTGTGAGGCACAATGCAGATCACAGATCTGGGTCAATAATTCCTTGACTGGACTCTGCTTCTGGCTTCTAGATATGTGGACCAATGTGACAGCTTTGTGAGTGCCAAGACTTGGTAGAAACAGCAGAGGTAGTTGTTGGAGGCAGCACCTAGTCAAGATACCAAGGGAGGATGGAGTTGGAAGATGTACTTTGAAAACAAAATCGTGTAGGAGAAATTAAGTCAGGAAAGGAGCCCTACTTCTCATCACACTGTCTCTCTCTGAGGTTTATTTTAGCTACAAGGGCAGGTTCCCCGTGTTGGTTTCTGCTCTGGTATCTGTTTCACTATTGCTGTTACTGGGTTACAGAGCACAGCCTGGGACAACAGTGCGGAAATGGGAGCTGTACACTGGGACTAGGAGTCATTAACAACAAAAAAATGAGCTGTGATGAATTTCTGAGGTTGGGCATTCAGTATCGACACCTTGACCCCCCCTCGCCTGACACTGATTATATTCCTGTGAGGTTGGATCTCTCAGATAGCAGAAGCAAAACTCCGCACAAGGTAGATTTTAATGCAAGTTTATAATATCTGATTGTCATCCTGTGCTTTTTTTTTGTTTGGTTGGTTTTTTGTTTTTTATCCTTTTCACATTTGAAGAGAGATAGGAATCCTTTAAGTTTTTTCAGTTCTTAGAACTTTGCCAGCTAAGCAAATGGAAGGCATTATCTCCATGCCTCTATGATTAGACCATTATGGCTACAAAGAAACACCTCTGGTTGATTACTGTCAAACATAAGTAGTTTATCCTGAGAGAAAAATTAATTCTGGCATAACTCCACAATTTTTATACAGCATGATCTGCACTGACTTCAGCATATACAGTAATTAATAAGTTAAGAGCTCTGTGAACATATTCAGTTAATAATAATTAATGGCTTGTGCATGTTTCTGTCAGATAAAGTTATTTATTAAGTTCACATCACATTAATTAAATTGTTTCAGTCCCAAATTAAGGACACAAATAAGACTAGTGAACCTGAAAGTCGTATTAATTATGTCTCAATATTTACTTTAGGCATTTTCTAGTTAAAATGTTTCAGGTTTTTTTTTTTTGCAAATAATTATTGCTTTAACATGTACCTCAATTTGCTATGTGAAGCTAAAAGAAGTAGAATTTATTTTTTTGCTTTACTTTGCCTGTTTATTTGTCTCATTTTTTCCTGTTGTAGACGGAGTATGCATGGCTCCCTGTTCAGATTAAAGGTGCTGTTCCCAACCAAACACCCAAAGCTGCCCCAATGGCAAAGTTCACCCTGGAAGTAGATCAATTTATTTTAACCCCTATTACAACCACAACCATTGATGCTGAAGACAATGAAACTCCAAAGTCCCTGCTTGTATTCAACATTACCAAGCCACCTCCACAGGGCTTTATCACTCACCTATCTGACCACACGAAACCTGTTGGCTCCTTCACTTGGAAAGATCTCAATGACATGCTCATTGCTTATCAGCCTCCAAGTAACAGCCACACAGAGAGGAGGAATTATGAGGTAACAGTGCAATGTTTTCACTCATAATAGTGCGAGTATTTGCTGTTTTTCATCTCCTTAAGTAAGATGGAAATAAATGTAATCGTATGTAATGGATATTTTTCAGGAAAAAGGTTTTAAAAACTATATGCAATGCAGGAGCAGAGTTAAAATCTTTTACTGCTTTCTTGTCTGACATGTCAGCTTAACTATCTAACACAAAATAGATGTTTATTGCTCACTACATAAGAATTTCTTTGTACTGAAAACTTTTTAATCCCTCTGACTGAGAACTATCTAAACTAGATTTTTTTAAAATAAGAGGAATAGTGAAATAACAGTACTTGTAGATCTACTCAAGAGCCTTTGGAAAGGTCAGTGGTGCCTTTTCCATACAGCTTTTGTCCCTGCATGATGTTACTGATCCCTGTGACCTGTGCAGAGGTGACATATTTAAACTCATGAAAAATGGACCAGTTAAAGGTCAGGATTGCTATTTGGCCTTACACCCTACCTGCTGTGATAATGGTGGTTTAGAGATAACAAAAAGGGACTCCCAACAGTTCCTGCTGGGAATAATAAATGCATGTCACTAACACAGAAAGCGTAATGCAAATGACGAATGAGATCAAGCTTCTGTCTGCAGGTTATTGAGTGAGTTACGAAATAACTGTCTGATAAGATAGTTAAGGAATTTTCCAATCAAAGCAAAATGGTTGGTACTAAAGTAATAAAACCAAAGAAAAAAAAGCCAAAGCAAGGTAAGCTGAGGAAAGGGTTGCCTGGAAAGCAGAGCAACAGTAACAGTAATTGGCATCTGACCCTGACAAGGCTTGTCTCATTTTTTTCTTGGCTGTCACAGGAGCCTCCTTTCCCTGTTTCCGTAGTGTGAGGACCACACATCCAAAACATCTGCTCCTTGAGTGCCTCATCACTGTTCTGCTTTCAGCATTGTTTGAGTCCATGTTCAAGAATTTGACAGTTCTGGAGTTTGACAACTCAAGAGTTCGATTTTTAAAAAATTTTGTTTTTTCTATACTAGTGCATATATTTTCTATCATATCTGGTTTTGGTCCTACACCTCTTAAAAGAGCAGGAAATGTCTCCTCCCTTTGTATTATTACTAGTTAAAAAAAGCTCTATATTAATTGCTGAGTTAACT
Organism: Corvus kubaryi; assembly: GCF_017639235.1. Lineage (NCBI taxonomy): Eukaryota > Metazoa > Chordata > Aves > Passeriformes > Corvidae > Corvus > Corvus kubaryi. The sequence goes on from NW_024582075.1 coordinate 13,047,995, forward strand.
GCACTCCAAACAAAAATGAAAATTCCACACACTACAAACTAAGTTTCACATAATTCACTGCAAAGAGTGAAGAAGGCAGATATTCAGTTTTGTGCAGAACTTCCATGGCTCTTTTTAGAAGCTAAATCAAGTTTTGTTTATTAACATATTATCAGAAGCCTGTAAGAGCTCTCAGAAGAGAACGCACTATATGTTTTTTGAATTACATTTGGTTTCCAGTTTTCAATAAGTAGTTTATCTGTTTTCTTAACAGGTGGAGTTTGAGGTTCATGACTTCTACTTTGAAAGGAGTTTGCCAATCACTGTGCATCTTTCTATCAGAACAACAGATACAAATGCCCCTCGAGTTTCATGGAATACAGGTGAGATCTCTTATACTCAGTTTATTTTGCCTCAGAGTTAATAACATTTTGACAGACATATTTGAAAAAGCTCTAAAATTCAGATTTACACCTGGAGTCTAAGCATCATTAAACTGAAGGAGAATTAATCTATTTTTTCCCTATCTCCATTTTGGAGAGAACATATTACAAAAACTTTAAAAGGATCTAATGACTTAACAGGAATGAAAAATAAAGAATAAATGGAGTTACAGGAAAAATGGGATTTATTTATACAGCATTTCCTTGTAGACTGAACTCTACATAAAAAAATATAAATATTAAGGGCAAATATATGATGGAATAAGAATAGTGGGGTAGCATGTGCGAAAGACCAAGTCTTGCTGGTATTGTTAAAGTTGGAAGTGCAAAAATGAACAACTAGGAACAGAGGGCATGATATACCACCAGACATTTAAAGCCTGGAAACCTTACAAGGTTAAGGCTAATTCAAACAGATTCATAATGCCTGCACTGGAAAGGGAACAGAGTCTCTCATCTAGAGTGCATTGATATTTAAAGGTTTAAGATCAAATATGCCTAGAAGTTAACATTAGGGAAAGTGCAGTTTCCCTACAGTAGAAAAGGAAAGGAGCTGAGAAGAACGTACCTAACGTCTTCCAGAGAAACCCCACTTGAAATGGCTGTCTGAGTAAAATGAAGGAACACAGTCTTCTGCCATGAAGATCAACATACATTTTTAAATGCAGACTCAATAAAGAAGCTAAATGCCCAGTTTCAGATATTGTGAGATTTCAAGTTCAATGCTCCTGTTGGTGCAAACTCCAGAAATGTGCCTCATTAGATTACCAGATAACTGGAAACCAGATGTCAAGGCAACTTTCCTGCCTGACCTTTCAGATGCCTGTCTCTGTGAGCCACACTTGCACCACCCAAGATTTTACTGCTGGGACTGAAGCCCCTTCACAGCAGGTGGCTCCAGTGACGTGATGGATGTCCTGCTTGTCTTCCTATGCTCATCACATGCACACTATCAGACAAATTTCTGTTACTGCTCAATCTGGATTTCCCATATCGGAATCCTAGATCTCTGTTTCCTTTATGTGATTTAACTGTGGTGCAGCAACACAAAAACTGCTCAAACTTGGTGTCGCCAGGGAGGGACCCTGAACAAAGGAATCCCTGAATTTTATACCCCCATAGTCTGTGTGTACTTGCTCCAACGGTGATATTTGTTCTTGTTGCACATCAGGTCCTGCAGTCTCTGTATGACCAGCCACACCCCATGCCCTTTTTTTTTAGACAAAGGGTCCATGCCCATTCATGGTTTTTTACCTAGCGCTCCAGAGATTTCCCCCCACCCAGGGCACAATGTGCAGCTTGCACATGAAGCAACCTAAACTAGGTGCATTCTACATCAGAATTGGTTATTTCTCTGAAAAAGATTCCTTAAAGACAGTGAACTAATTCAAGTATGTCAGAAGCTGTTATCAGCCTTTTAGGTGGCCTCAGAATCATAACAATATAGAAGTATTAAGGTTGACAAAGACCTCCAAAATTTTAAAGTCCAACCTTCATCTGAATACCACCATGCCTACTAAATATATCATGAAGTGCAATGTCTACTTGTTTTTTGAACACTTCCAGGGATAGTGACCACCACTGCTCTGTGGAGCTTGTTCCAAAGCTAAATCACCCTTTCAGTGAAGAAATTTTTCTTAATATCCAATCTAAACTTCTACTACAATGCCTTTCACACGTAGATATGTAGTTAGAATTAAATATTCTGGGTGTTTTTCCTGGTTGGAAACACCTTTAGAAGCATTACATGCTGACAGTGATGTAACTTTCTGCTCTTTGCAGGCCTCAACCTCCTAGAGGGGCAGTCCCGACCCATCACATGGCAACACTTCCAAATAGTAGACAATGATGATATCCAAAATGTTCGCTTGGTCACAGTTGATGGCTTACAGCATGGGCGGCTGTCAGTGAGAGGTAGGTCATTTCAGCTCCAGAGACTGGAAAAATCTCCTCTGTGATTAAACAGCAGCTCTGCTCCCTCTGCTGACCACCTTCTGCTACAACCGTGCTAAGCATGGGTATTGAAACAGGAATGTTCAAAAATTCAGTATTTAAACCTTTACTTAACGTACATTTACATTCCAAAGCTGAAATTAAAAAAAATCAGCTATGTTTTCATTGAGCAGCATGAGGAGAAACACAGTCAATAAATTTTCAGTTCTTACATTTTTGCTTGCAGATGTTAAGGAACGCCAAGTGATTTTGATTTGTTGGCAAATAATAGACAACATTTGGATATGGTTGTTACTAGCAGCTTTAAGGTTTATTTCAAAAAGTGGAAATTAAATTAGACTTCTAACTCATTAGCCTTCTGCATTATCAATACTACCAGTTTTGCTCTTCAGCGCATGAGTTGCCACAGTGCTTGGGAAAAAAGTTGTGTAATGGAAGTCACTCTGAGCTTGGCAGGGTGGGAACATGTTGCCACTATCAATGCTGAGTTTTTTGACAGTTGAATGTGTTCATGTAAAATGCATAACCTAAAGACATAAAACAACTATTTAAAGAAAAGGGAAATGCAGTGTTTTGAATATAGCAAACATAGAAACTATTCAGAAGTAAATTTAAATTCAGGAAACCCCTGCCAAGTAGTCCAGTGTCTGAAAGATCCTCCTCCTGCAAAGCTGCAGACAGGAACTGTGTGGTGTCAGCAGTGCTAGGTGGACTCAGCCCCAGAGACAGTGTTAGGGGACTGTGCAGCCAGCCAGGGCCCATCTCCCACTGGCACTCCTGCCCTTGCATACTGAGTTTGAGCGTTTCTCAGACTACCATGCAGCAGCCAGAGGTGGATATTTCACCTCCACTGACTGCACCTTACTGTCTTTTTATCTGTATGCATAGGTACATGCCAAGGAAAATATCACCACAATTTTTGGCAATTGCCTTTTTTGTGTAAAACCTTAGAGGAATGCCTGGCTTTTTTTCTTGGTGGCCCTGGGGATATCATACATTTTAGGGCCAGCTTGCTGTTCTTGAATCCTGTACCTTGCCTGAATATTTGTCTGTTTGCATAACAGTTCTAGTGAAGCAGAAGTATAAAATTGTCTTATTACAGACAATAACCTCAACACACCAAAATTGCCACATCATTATATTTTACTTGCAGTGAAATCCTGAGCTTTAATGATAAGGCCTATTTTCTTTGATGCTTAAAATGCGTGTAAAATGGTCTGATAAGAAAGTAGAGGTTGAAATTAAAGTGGAAACTACTGCAGTTAAAAATCCTTAATGTCTCCAGTTACATTTAATGACATTTGGAGGATTTTCTCTGCTATCACAGCTGCAAATTCTGCATTCTTATTAACGATTCAGCTCCAACAAACTTGTTTTTGGTAGGTGAAGTTACATTTGATTTTTCTAGTTAGAAATACAATGCTCATTTCTCTCCCTCAATAATCTTTGTATTAGAGCAAAGATTCCTTTCTGGGCTGAACCATACATTTTTGATGTGTTTTCTTCCACTGTTTTGACAGGAGGGAAAGGATTCATGTTCACAGTCTCTGACATTCACGCTGGAGTTGTTCACTACCATCATGATGACAGTGATTCTACTAAGGATTTTGTGGTATTTAGAATTTTTGATGGCCCCCACAGCATTCGCCATAAGTTCCCAATAAATATCCTCCCTAAAGATGACAGCCCTCCATTTCTGATCAGCAATGTGGTCATTGAAGTTCACGAGGGACAGACAATCCTGATTCAGGGCTCCATGCTTCATGCTTCTGACATGGATTCCAGTGACGATTACATACTATTCAATATTACCAAGCCATCACAGGCTGGAGAAATCATGAAGAAACCAGGACCAAACTTGATAGGTAATGGAACACATCCATAAAAGGACACTTTTCTTTGTCCCCTCTTTTTAAAAATACATTTAATGTTAGAGTCAGAAATAATGGCAAATTTGGACTTCTTTCATTATAGTGTAAAACCCCATCACTAATTAATGTTGGTCTCTGCACTAGGATAACTGTACCTGTGTACACAATTTCTCCTGTAATTCTTCCATTCTGAGTCTATTTTCCTACAGTACTTTTCTCTGGAAAAAATATTGGGCTAGTCAGGAGTTAGTTTAGATGCAAGGATCTGTGACAAATTCAGAACTAATACACGATGCTAATTATGCTAAGTGATGAGAAAGCTCTCCTTACACGTAACAACCCAGAAATTCCTGTGCTAGGCTGCAGAGACTGCTAGTCCTGCAAATTCTCTTCTGACTTCTGAACAGGGCTTTCAGCCTGTTTTCTGTGTTGCTTCTTTTTTTGAATGATTTTTAAGTGACACAGAAAAGAAGTTGGTGATCTTCAGAGAATGTGGAAGACAGTGAGACAACATTTCAAAGGATTTGCTCCAGTTAGGGTGAAAAAGAAGATATTATACTTCCCCAGCTACTCGCATAACTAATGCATAACTTTGGTGTAGTATTAAAATCATGGAGTGTTCAAAGGAAGATGTATTCTTCAATTCAACAGGGTATTCTGTCAACAGTTTTCTTCAGAGGGATCTATTTAATGGAATAATTTATTATCATCATTTGGGAGGAGAAATATTTGAAGATTCCCTTGAGTTTGTGCTATGTGATAGCCATGACCCTCCAAACCTCTCAGAGCCACAGGTATGAAACAGAAACATCTTTGCAGTCTCCTGAATTTTTTCTTCATATGGTTGATATCTTACCTGTTCTGGCTGGCTTTCAAATAAAACTGGCATAGATTTTTTCTGATGGCAGTCACCACCACAAACAGTGTTCTTCAGGGCTATTTCTTGTTCTTGTTTTCAATGAGGTAACTCCCTGGCTGAATAGAGACAAGTTCATCAAAAAGACCTTTTCTTATATTACAAAATGAAATGTTGAAAACAAATTGTATTTGGAGACAGTACAAACAAATTAAAAAAACCCTCCTGAAGTCAACTGAGAACAGATTATTTTTTTCACACAAAAATCCAACATACTGAATTTAATTTTGCATTTAATTTAAAAGGAAATCTCTGAGATTCAAAGGCTTTGCATTTAACTGTTATATACCTCCATTACTCTTGTGTTGATGGTATAGCATGACAGACACATCCTGTATCTCATATTCCAGTGATCCACTTACTTCTGTGTACATGTTGGTGAGCAGCTACTCGGGACACTCTCTTACTGAGAGGAATGGCTGACTATTCTACTGTCTCCCCAATCTCAGGTGATGGTGGTTCACATTATCCCTGTGGATGATCAGCTACCCAGAGAAGCTCCAGGAGTGACCCGTCACCTGGTTGTTAAGGAGACTGAGATTTCTCACCTAACAAAGAAACATCTCCACTTCATAGATGTGGAAGAGCAAGACAGAGAGCTCACATACACCGTAACCACTGCCCCATTTTTCTCTTGCACCCATGGGTAGGTGCAACCTGACATACCTTTCAGGTGGGACAGGGGAACAACCCAGGTAACAGGAGCAGCCTCAGTGGCAGTAACATGCATGTGCCTCAAGTTCTTCATCTGTTTGTTGACAGTGCAGGTGACAACAACTGGGTGCAGCTCTCCTGTTGATTAAGGGTGAGCTAGAGCCTGAAGCAACAGAGTAGTACACAGAGTAATAAAAAATAGGTAATGCATAGTTTAACAAGGAATAAGAAGTGGGAAGTCATGTGAAATATTTTATTTCCTTTTGTTGGATTTTACACTGACTTGTGGGATCCTGTCCAGCCTCAAGTACAAGTCACAGCACCTCTCCTAACTGTTGGAATGAGGCTGACCTGTGCCTTCCCCAGACTGAGAAGAGAAGGTGCTGCAGCTTTTTCAAGAATATGTATCAGGCACTCCTGATTGTGGACTAGGAAGCTGTAGAGCAGAAAACAGGCAGAACAGGCTGTGGGAGCAAGGGAGGTATGGAATGAATGGGTATAATAGCAGTTTACATCACTGGTGCTGTAATCTCTTTAGACCATCAGCAACAATTTGCTAAATGAAAAGTTTTGAATCCAGACATTGTATGGTTTAAGCTGAAGATCAATCAACACTCAATTTTGACCTCAAGCAACGTAGGATCAGTATGCAGCTGGGAGAGAAAGCTGTTTCCCTAATCAGTCAAATAGCCACATGGTTACCCAGTTTGCCTGTTACTGCTGTTGGAAAGCTGGGTGGCTGGAAACTGGTTAATTTCAGAGTTTATACGATGCATGAAACTAGAAATAATTAATTTTTCTACTTAAAGATAAACACAGGTGTGCAAGTAACAAGAATGTGATGGACTAGATTTGCAGGTGGTGTAAATGGTATCTGGGGTGTGTGGAGACACACTTGCAGCAATTCCAGAGCTTGCTTATAAGTTATGAGATGATTTTTCATGATCATCCTGAAAAATATTTCATTTGGACAGTTTTCTGTGGTAATGCTTAAGTGGGTGACAAGGATGGAAGAAAGGAAAATGTTTTTCCTTTCAATGCAGTTGAAAGTGTGAAGCTAACTTGAAATGCAAGATCGAGCTATGTGGCTATTTTTCTTGTTCTTTGGTATTGCTAGCCAAGATGTGACATGCATATTTTTGTGCAGCTACTCGGATGCTGGGAAGCTGTTTATGGTGGACACCATCCCCAAACTGGTCAAGGATCCTGCTGCTCTTGCACTGCAGTCATTTACTCAGGTTTGTTATGTTACCTGATACCACAATGAGTTCTAAACAATTTTCAAAAGTTACAAGTGCACAGTTGTATCTGACAGGAAAACAGGAGGTGAAAACCGAGGAGCAGTACTATCACAAGCTCTGCTTAAGAAACTCAAAACTCTGCTATTCCAATACCAGGTTTTATAACAAATTTCTATCATGCTTCAGTTTTGGAATATATAAACACATCTATCCTAAAACCAGCAGGGGCTACAGCTGCTTGGGTAGGATGAATTTGGCTTCACATGATGTAAGAGGAAGGAAAAAGTACACAAAATGTGGAAATGAGACCTTGAACAGTTTCCTACTTCTTCTCAGTGTCTCCACCAGTGGATGTACTAGAGGATGGAATAGGATGGAACAGATTTTTTGTAGTTCCGTTTTCATGCTTTTGTAGTTTGACAAATAAGTATTACTAAAGCGTCTTGTTTTATATCCTGCTGTATGGTTAAAGTTGCATGATGATCATTGCAGTACCATAATGACAGCTCTGAACCTACATATTCTAAAATGTGTGCCTAATATACGTATCTGGATGCAAGATTTTTGATATTTCTTTCACTGGCCTGTCCTCACCATGGAACACAGGACATGCAGTTACTATTCACATTGATGAAATTCAGCTGCTGTGGGAGATGTTAGCTTTCATGCATTGTTTATTTTAAAGTCACAGTTTGAAAAGGTCCTTGGACCAGCATTTTTAAAGGGATCCATCAAGAAGGTCAGGCCATCAACTCCATTATCACTTATAAACCATATCTATATTTTTTGCTACAGGTTTGAGTATTTGAACCTGTACTCACCTAATTTGTATCTAAAGATGCATTTAATCAAGGTGTGTCTAGTAGCTAAAGAGCACATGCAAAATTTCTGAAATTTATTTTGATGGCTGGATTACACCTAAACAGGGGATGATAAAAGTCCCCAATGTCATGGATTATGGATACCCCCATTATCTCCTCTTACATGCACCCCTCTTCTCTTTTTGCAGCATGCCGTGAACTATATGAAAATTGCTTACATGCCACCCCTGCAGGACATCGGACCTGAACCTCAGCAAGTCCAGTTTATTTTTTCTGTCAGCAATCAGCATGGAGGCACTTTGTATGGGATCTGCTTCAATATTACAGTTCTTCCTGTGGACAACCAAGCCCCAGAGGTATGGTGGTGGTGAAAGTGAGAAAAAAGGACTTGGAAATTGCTTTGAGTAGAAACAGAAATGCAGAAAAATATTTTGATTTTACTGAGATAAAAAATGAATTTTCCATGGGATCAGGGTTTCAGCACCTTGCACACGGCTTGCACTGGGATTGAAGTAGAAGGTGAAGTCTGGTGAGTGCGCAATGTGATTTTTTTGTGCTAAGTAAGTCGAGGACTAACTTTGGCATCTATGTATCTGTTCAAAAACATGTATGTCGCATCTTGGTTAACAAAACTGCATCCCTACATTTTGTGTTGCTTACTGCCTATAAGGCAGGTCAGAAGCTTCCATGAATGGGATGAGAACTAGGATGCACATATTATAGCCCATTGTTGGTAATTTCCTTAGGTTTTTCTAACACAGCAGAAAAGATTATATCCTTTGGCATTTTGTTTTTTAAGGTGTCACACATCCTTATAGCAGAGCAAATGGGAATAACCCTGTCTGCTGTGTGTTTGGAGGTGCAGCAGCAAAGAGAGCTCAGCATTTCTCCTTCCTGCAGGTCTTTACAACCCATTTGAGAGTGGAAGAGGGTGGCATGACCTCTGTTACAGAGGGACACATTCTCATCTCTGACGCAGACACAAAACGAGAGCATCTTTTCCTGCTCCTGCTGAGGCAGCCGCAGCATGGGGTGGTGGAGCTGGATGGCATTCCCATGAATGGAGGTGACAGGCTTTCCTATGAGGACCTGCGTACACTGGCAGCCAGGTTAGAAGAGTGGTGGCTGTCTTTTGTGGTGGCCGAGGCTCTCAGCTGAATGAGCTAAATCTTGAAGTGGTGCAGGGCGCAGAGGCTAGCAATGTTCACCATAGCTCTGGCAGAGCTGCTCCAGGATTGCTGGCTGAGCCTTGGGAGTGCAATGTCACCATGAAATGAGCTGTGTGGCCAGGAAATAGGAGATAGCAGCCATGCCTCCTGTAGGTAGGTTTCTCTATAAAGCACTGCCCCATGCTGGTGAGGAGACAAGTTCTGGATGCAGCTGTGCAGTTCCTGTGAAGAAGGCACTGGTGGCCAGCTTTTTTCTTTAAAGGAAGTCGTGTGTTTATTAAGCTTGGTTAGTTTTTTGTTAACACTGATTAAATGTAGAGATGAAAATTTTGCTTGTATATTTGTGGCAAGAACAAGACACGACACACATGCAGAGTTAGAGCTCCCTGGCTCTATTTCCATCTGTTAGAAAGTGGGCACTTACCACAGCGACGACATACATGTTTGGTAAACACCTCACAACCAGCCACAACAGAGACGACAAAGCCTCAGGGAAACCTTTTTCCTGACTGATGAATGGTTTACCTTGGGGGTTTTCTTCTCATAGGAGACCCCAAAAGCCCTTTAAAGAAACTCTGATCCAGAATCAGCAGTGTTAGGTGGACACCCTTACACAGGCAGTGGCTTTTTGTACTGGGAGGGATACACATTGTAGGGCATGACCAGAAAGCATGGATTCTTTTTATCTGTGAAAAATTTGTGTAGCTCTATCATCTTTTTTCACAGATATCGTCATGATGGCTCTGAGACTCTCACTGATGACGTTTTCTTTGCAGCCACAGATGGCATCCATTTTGTAGAGTTCACTCTGCAGGTCAAGGTCAGTGTGTTGCATGTTTCTGAGAATAATTGTCTGTGTAGAAGCAAAGGTTCAAAGCTTGCATTACCTTGGAAACTGGAAGATAATGGATGTATTAGGCTTCCATTTCAACCCCTTCCATTTCAGGTCCACGTAGCAAATTTGAGAGGAATTTTGACTTTCACTTTGTACTTAAACGATGATTATCTCCTTTGGTTTACTTATGTCTTTTTATTTTTAATTCAGCTGGTTTCTTTTTCCTCATAGAGAAAGTTCAATGCACTCTGACACTGGCACCATTCTATTAGTTTGAGCTGCAATGCAATGTATTGAAACAACTGGCTTCCACTGAAATGAACAATAAGAAAATCTTAAATTATTTTTCTGATCAGGTGTTGCCTGTGAATGATGAGCTACCTGTTATGCAAACAGGCCTTGTTCCTGTGCTCCACTGTCTAGAGGGTGAAGAAGTGGTTCTCTCCTCCGAGTACATTTATGCCACAGATGCGGACAGCGATGACATGGAACTGATGTTCGTGTTGGCCCGCCAGCCCTACCACGGGGTAGTGAGGAAAGCTGGCGCTGCTGTGGATCGTTTCTCACAAGCTGATGTCATTGCTGGTTTAGTCACATACAAGCACACTAGTAAGTGAGCTAAGGACAGAATTTGACTGGAAGGTGGTCAGACAAGTATTAGTAAAAAAATCTCAACCTGAATCCACGCCTTTGCAGAAGTCCAGTAGGAATTTCTGACAAAGCACATGTTGTGACTAGGGAAATAAATAAACTGGCTTTAACATAGAGAACTGATGATAGACAACTACCAAATGTTTTAATAAGTTCTCCAAATCCCTGCTTGAACTGAAAATTGTATTCAAACAAGTACATGAAAGTATCAGAATCCTGGAGGGACTCTTTCACTGTTGCTGAAAAAATAACTTGGGCCTTTTTGACAAAATTATTACTAAGTTAGGCACAAACTAGAGTATTTTTATGTGTTCCATGAAAGCAAAAAACCCTTTGGAACTTCTTGCTTGCCTTTCCAGTCTAGGGGGATATCTACTTTTGGACAGTTCACAGTCTTTCCGTACCACAAGATAAAGGAAGTTCTGATTTTCTTCATGAGAAACACAATGTTAAAAAGATGTTATTTTGTGGTTTTATTATTTTATTTTTTATTGTTAGTACCTTTTTTTTTTTTTTAAATTACTGGGAGAAATCAAGGGCTGCTTAACCCTCTTTCTAACCTAATTTTATCCTTTCATTGGGATTAAAGGGGTTCTCTTTCTACATCTCTGAATGATGGCTTTAGTCTTTTTCTTTCCCCAAAGGTTCTGGTTTTCTATTTAATTATTCTGTAATTTTGTGTTAGCATGGAGAATAGATGTGATATTTTCAAACTTGGCACTGTCTAAAATGAACAGCTGGTATTTGAAAAAGAAGTACTTAATTGTGGCTACCTACAACAAACTTTTCTTCTGCATCCTAAAGATATCACAAACTGTATTTCAATGACAATATTTTGCAGTGGCAATGAAGTTTTACCTTCAAGGGTGTAGTGTTTCTGTTTTTCATTCCCGAATTTCTACACATCTTGCAGCAGTGCAAGCCACAGGCTGCCAGAAGTGCTGACAGCTGGAATACTCTGAGTCACAGATATTTCTTGCAAGGGGTGGCCATTCCCACCCCTATATCAGCCCCCATTTTAAATGTGATTGCACACAAGCAAAATATACTTTACAGTAACAAAGTACAGCCCTTGTTATAGTCCATTTTGTAAGGATAAGAGGCATATAGGAATACATGCGTTACTTACTGTATAAAAAATTGTCTTTTGGAAGACCATGGATATCACCATTTATCATAGAGGAACATACATATAAAATAAAGATTTTCCTACATTCCTTGAGAAGGAGTGCAGAAAAACCACTTTTTCTACACAATATACATTTTTTACATAGCTTAGTGCACAAAGAACAGAATCATTAGGACTATTAGCCATTTTATTACAATATAATGTAATATCATAACATTGCAATTATAACATTATCACTATTATAACAATACTAACACTCTTTTCTACACAGTCTTATTATAGCACAGAAGTGAGATGGTTAAAATTAATTATACAACAAACCACATCTCTAACCAATCAGCACCCCCAGCAGATCGAATTAAGAATTCCAGTAACTTTGCTGCTGCTTCTTTTTCTTCAGACTTGATACTGAAGGCTGTCCTTGCAGGATAAAAATTAGTCTTCGGAAGTTTTGGTAAAACACTTCTGAACTGCAATATTTTTTTCCAGGTGGGGAGATTGGCCTGACTCCTTCCATTGAGATCTTAACCTTAATTGTCTCTGATGGTGAGGCTGGCCTAGATGTGAAAGACTGCTGCTATGACGGACCTCCTCCTCCTCCAGTTTCACGTCATGATCCATTTCCCCTCTATGACCTTAACATCACTGTACTTCCAGTGGACAACCAGCCTCCATCAATTGCAACTGGTGAAAGCTTCCTCTCACTACAGCAGTGTAATGTGGGTTACACAGTACTGTAGCGGCTAAAGACCCAGAGTGGTTTTTTGGTTGCTTGATTTTTATCATTAGAAATATTTAGTTGAGATCAGCACAGAAAAGTTTTGGATCAGAATTTCCATCAATTTTATTTTCTTTTTCTAGTACAGTGCAAACACCCAATCCAGCTCCCAGTGCAAGTTTGAGCTTGTTGCTCTTCAGCTGCATGTTTAAAGCATGTGGTTATAGATGAGAGTGCTCAGATCTGCTCCTCACCATCTCTACATGCCCATTGCTGCATATGTAAGCTATGTCTAGGTAAAAGTGATCAGTATCTTGTCCCTGAACTGAACTTACGGCCCAACAGATGTCAGGTTTATACAGCTCAAAAGCATAAAGATAAATATAGATATTTATTTACCTTTGTGTGTAGAGCATAAAACAGAAATTTGGGCCTTACATGAAGGGAGAGAATCATTGCTACCTATATTACCTATATTTAATTCTTTTAGGAAATAAAGACAAAGGCTATACATTAATAGATGTGAAGCCACATTTTCTCAAGTACTCTTCAGGATCTAAAAAACTCAGTTAAAATGGAAATAGAGTTGATAATGTACATCTAGTCCAAGTACAGCCCATTGTGTGAAATTTCCATTGATTTCCTGGGCTTTCAATGTGGTCTGTGGTATACATATTAAAAGTATGTTTTCCACATGCTTGTGTCTTTCAATGTCATTTGTTTTTAAGTATCAGGTACATGTTCTGTATCTCAGGGAATATTTAAGCATATGTATAAGTAGTTTTGTAATTTGCAGGCACTCACCCAAGTAATGTTCTGGAAATGAAACATTGTCCCAGCAGGGAAATTAAACAGTGATGCATGAAAAATTGTTCATTATGAGCAGTTCTTAACAGCCCTTATGTAATTAATGCTCTGACAAACAGAGGTAACAACTGGTTTTGAGCAGTATATAAACCTTACCGAATAAATTCCCAATAAAATAATTTCATTATTCCCTTCTTCTCTACTTCTGTGATGGCAAAAGCAGAGATGTTGGTGAAAGCAGAGAAGAACACATGAAAACACGACCTCTCAGTAATTCAGTATTTATTGTATTTTCCCCTTTAGTTATTATTTCCATTCTTATTAACAAAAACAACAGTAAAATGAGCTTATGACCACTAACATTTAATGTATTTTTTGTGCACAGGTGCAAGCTTTGTGGTGGAGGAGGGCTCCTCAGCAGCCCTTACTACCAACCATTTGTTTGCCACTGATGCTGACACCCCTGCAGATGACTTAGAGTTTGTGTTGGTTTCTCCTCCCCAGTTTGGTTACATTGAAAATATACTGCCTTCTCCTGGTTTTGAGAAGAGCAACATTGGAATAAGCATAGGTAAGTCTTAACAACTTCTTAAGATAATCAAGCAGATGAAATACAGGGGGCTTGTGGAGGGCTCTTCAGTGGGCTCCGGTGGTGCAGATGCAGGTGTGGGCATTAATATGGACTTATTGAGGAGCGCAGGTGCTGGCAAATGAAGAGGAGTGGGGCTTTGAGGGAGGAGTTCAAAGGGAGACAGAAGCCCTGCAAATGAGAAGAATTGGCACTTGAAGTAAACAAGGAAATCCTTGTTTTATGCATTCCAGCTGTGGTCTATTAGAAGTCATGATATGAGACATTAATCTGCCTTCCTCTTCAGTCCCCCATGAAAGACTCCAGCATCCCTTCACCTACACATCTGTCAATTAAATACAGTAGCCTGGGTTCCACATTAGTTTCCAAGGCAAAGTTACAAAGGTGATAGAGCTGGTGTTTGACTTAGACGGTGATTTCCCTCGCCCACTTTCAAACTACGTAAGGCAGTTTCACCATCAGAACAGACTGTGACATGCTCTGCAATGCTATCAGCTTTAGCAGCCTCTCCAGCTGGAAACCTGAAATCACTGAGTCTTTAAGTTCTCATTTTTCAGTCAAATAACAGCATAATTAGAAAAATATAATCATAGAATCATTTAGCTTGGGAAAAAATATTAAGTCCAGCCATTAACCTAGCACTACCAAGGAATCTTGGACCTCAGATATTTTCCTACCTGCTATTTGAGTTAGTTTTATGTAGGCTCAGTTTTGCAGACTGAACTGAAAAGTGTGAAGCTTCAGAATCCCACCAGAAGCAGAATAATGCATTCATTTTCAGGAAAGGGCTTGTGTCCTGCAGTAACATCTGCTGTTACAACAATCTGCAGTGTAACTCTTACAGTCAAAAAATGTCAGAGAACTTAAAAAATTCAAGTTATTTATTCTTTGAAAAAAGACATAGTTTCAATTTTTTTTAATGGTGCATAAGACTAGAAGGCATGAAAATATTGTGCTAACTAATTTCTCTTTAAAATCTGTAGGTTCATTTCAGCTGAAGCACCTGAAAGCCATGAATATAAACTATGTTCAAGCCAGGCACCTGAGAATGGAGCCAACAGCAGACAAGTTTGTACTTTATGTCACTGATGGGCTGCATCGCTCAGCAGAGACTCCATTTTTTGTGCTAATCAGCCCAACCAATGATGAAGTTCCGGAATTCATAGCCAGGAATATTACTGTAAGGAAACAAGCAAAATGCCTGTTATAAAACTACTTTAACCAGAAACCACTCTCTAATATAGTAAGAACATTGTCCTGATAGCTGTTCCTCTGCATATTTCCTGTACTTTTTGTAGTTCAGCCTACTTCAGGAAAAAGCCCAGTGAAATCCCATGTAAAACTGCAAGACAGAGCTTCAGTGGGATAGAAGTAGTGCATAGCTCTTGGAAATTTGCAGTTAAGTGAAAAGAAAGGCTCAAATCTTTAAACTAATAAGTCATCTAGAAAGCAGAGAGATCTTTAGGCTACTTCTACATTCTCCAGAACTCTCACAATTTTTAATGGAGTATTTTTTATATTTCTGGCATAGCTTCTCCCCTCTCTTCAGAGTGTTTTTAATATAAATAACACTGTGAACACAGAGAGAGTGTAAACTTACTCTTAATGTAAAGTAAAAAGTGCATGTATAAATTTATATGCATTTGTATTTTCAGATATCTATGTATTTGAAGGCTTTCTCCTTTGTGCATTTCTGAGCACTGGATTTGGCATTGTCTTACTTAATGTATTTTCTATTAATTTGGGCAAATATGAACTCCTTATCACAACTCCTCTCTTCGTCACTGCAACCATTTACTTTCTCTGTGTCTCTTAAACTGGTTGAAATCAGCTGGTTAAAAAGCTGCTGGGAAAAGGGTGGAGGAATCAAGAGATACACTTGTGCAACAGAAACACCTTACTCATGAAACCATGCTAGAATTCTATTATTTCTTCTTAGGTAAAAGAATTGGATGTTTTTTCTCTCACATTCAGGTTCAAGAAGGGGAGATGAAAGAGCTGGATCTGTCTGTTATCAATGCAGTTGATCTGGACGTGCCTCCAGACCCTCTGGTATTTGGGGTTGTGCAGGGGCCCTTGTATGGGTTCCTTATTAATGGTGCTCAAGGCAGTGATATTCTACATTATAAAGACTTAATTACCCGTGATCACCACAGCCATGGGTTGCTTGTTCATAACTTTTCCATGGAGCTACTGAAGAACGGTAGGTGCAGCATTCTTCTGACACTGGTCTTTCATTCCTTTAATGAGGCAAGTGGCACACTAAAGACATCTTCATCATTTATTTATTCACTTGCTTTATGTTTATTTTCAAGAAAATGTTTAGGAATGGAAGTTGTCCTATTTAATGCTGTTCTTGCCTACTGATTTTAGGAACTGTCAATAAAATCATCCTGAGAGACCTCTGTATCAAAAAGGGTAGTAATATTAGTAGGAAAATCATCAGCCCCGAAAAAAAAAACGGAGTAATGTAACATAATGTAATATCATCAAACAGATTTGTAAATGTTTTACAGCACCTAGAATAGGGAGACAAGACGACTGATTTAAAAGCACACTAACTGATCATGGGGTTAAGTATTTCTTCACATGATAACAGAATCCTAGAACATTTTGGGTTGCAAGGGACCTTTAGGGGTCAACTAGTCCACTTCCCCTGCCATGGGCAGGGACAACCACTGGACCAAGTTGCCCAAAGCCCCATTTGACCTGACCTTGAGCACTTCCAGGGTTCCACAACCACTCTGGAAAAATAGTTCCAGTGTCTCACCACTCTCACTGTAAAGCCTTTTGTCCTTATGTCCAACTAAACCTACTCCTGCCCCTTGTTATGTCACTACAGGCATTGGTAAAAAGTCTCTCTCTATCTTTACTGTAAACCTTCTTTGGGCATTGTAAGGCTGCAATATACCTTCACATGTCTAGCAATAAAGGTACAAATTGGGATACTACAGCTTAGCATGATTAGTGAGCCTGCTTTAAAGCAGCAAATCTATTTCAAATACATGTAGTGAAAAAGTGTATTTTACATTGCCAAGATTATGGTGGATTCTTCCTGACTGTGGCTATTTAGTGAAACATGGAATCTATCAGTATAAAGAGGAACATGAATTCAATACTGTCAGTCCAATTTCAGTTCAGCCCTCAAAACCTGAGGAAAGATTTTTTATCTCTCTGCCTGTCTAATATGAACCTCCAGATGTATCAGGTGTCCACCCCAAGCTCTTCTGCCTTCCCAAGTCTTGGTTTTGACTCTCTTTTTTTGCTTTTTCCTTTTGTTATCCACAACAGTGAACAAACCACCATCAGCCCAGAACTTCTAGTTGTCCATGGTCATAAATACAAGGCCAGCTGTCCTTCCAAAGGCTTCTTTAAAGTTCCCTGAGGTTTATTTAAAGCACAGAAAAGTACTGTCTGACACTCTCACCCTCTCTATAGTCTCCATCAAAGTGATATGGAATCAGGAGAGGAGAAGAAATGTACCTTTTTCAGATTGACAGAGACCCCTTTTTTGGACTTAAGTCAGGCTGGTGACCTTGAGTCAATAGTATGTTAGAACAATGAACAGGAGCGGCTCACCAAACTCATCTTCTGATAGCTAAGGCAAATTTACTATGGTTACCCCATCATATGGCAGGGGGAGATGGAAGAAAGGTGATTGACTCAGAGTGAAATGATGTGAGGGATTTTGCGGGAGTCAGATGAAGTTGTTCTTTCCATTTCTCTCTCCCATTCTCCCTCTCTTTCTCTTATTTTTCTCCCCCTTCCTGCCTCACATAGGAATGAAGCTGATGTACATGCACGACAACTCTGAAAACCTCACTGACAGCTTTAAAATTCAGCTATCAGATGGAAAACATAAAGTCCTCAGAACCATTTCAGTAAAGGTCATTCCAGTTAATGATGAGAAACCAGTGCTGAGCAAGTAAGTCACATGTTCCTGTTTCTGAGGGTGGGACATGTTCAGACAAAATGATGGAAGAGTGAACAAAACATCAAATCATAGAATCATACAGTCATTAAAGTTGGAAAAGGTCTTTATGATCACAAAGTTCAACCATCAACCTAGCATCCCATGATGTTCACCATTAAACCATGTCCTTGGTGCCTGATGCAAAGAGGAAGCCATAACTAGCAACAGACTAATGTCAGTAAAGATGTTTCTATATAGGTCTCTATCAGGCTGTTTAACAAAAAGTTTTTACATGCTTAGTGATGCTCTATATTAAGAGAACAGAGTAGAAATAAAAGTGTGTGGGGAGACATGCCTGTTGTGTCTTTCACAAGCTACTTGAAGGTATTTTCCAGGTGTTGCACCTCTGCTGAATGCTGACCACTATGGTACTGTTTTCCTCTTCTTTGAGACAAACATCTGCCTAAAACACCTCTCTGAAAGCAGCTCTGGATTTTGGCATGAGAGAATTCATAAGGTTGAAGCAGTGAAGAGCTTTCAGATTATAATTCTCTTCCTCTATATTCTAAAACTCTTTTTCTCAGCCATAATTCAGCTTCTGAAAAGATACACAATAACTTCCCTTACTCTTCAAAGCTAGGAGTCATAAATGAAATAGACATGTTCAGAAATTTCCTGGCAGACCATTTATAGATGGGCAGCTGGCTGCAAGAGAGCCAAACCTCCTCAACATTTTAAAAAGGAGCTCATCCCTTGGGATCTCCAACTGATGACTTGTCACAGAGCATCAGGACCTCCATACTTGTGACTGTTTTCCAGCGTCAGACAGGCAGATGGGAAGCTATGGTCCCAAAGGTTTTGGGAGTATAGACCTGAACCTCTAAAGTTTGCATTTCAGACCACAACCTGTTAACCAGACTGCCACTAAAGAGGGAATTTCTGATCCCTCTGGATATTTGGCGTACTTTCAGGTCAGACTTACTTTCCCATTGCAAAAATTTTTAATGTTTTTTTTTTTAACCAGGTAGAGCTTTCTGCAATAACGAATGTTAGTTTCTTAGTTAAAAGATGCTCAGTGACCACATAATGCTAATATGAGAGAATGTCAATTTTAGTTAGAATAAAGAGTATAATTTATGTATGCATATATCATGTACTGATATTTACTGATAATTGCCTATTTGTTCCTCACATGTTATAGCTTGATCTGCCATTTTCCACCCTCTCTCTCTGAAAGAAGATGATGAAGTTCAAGAAGTCAAGTGTCTTTAGCTTTGCCCAGCTAGATCCAGAAACTTGCTACCTTGTCTGGCAATGTCTTGTCTCACCACTTGCTCTTCTTGTGGTGAACAATAGCATAGAGTGAGACATCTGCTCCCAAAACAGCTATTTCTTTAAAAGAAGTCACTGCCGCTTGCCTGTTACTTTTCCACTGCAATGAGGTCTGCTGCCAGTATTTATGCAGTAGTGCTTTAAGAAAAGTTTCAGTTTGGCACTGAGGTGATGTAGCTGCCACATTCAGTCTCTCCATTTTCTCTGTAGGGTACAAACTTCCTTGTGCCAGTGTGGTGTTTTACAGGTGATTAATGGGCAGTACCTGTAAGCTTTTCTTTACCTTTTGAGCCGGGGGCACTTTCCACCTCACGGATTTTCAGCTCTCGTCTCCATTAGTTACGGTCAACACACTGAAGAACCTGTGATGGGATGTTTTGGCTGGCAAACTGTGCCTCTTATTCACAGTGATTGCCAAAACCTCAATCTGTCACCTCTTGGATTGCATCCTGTAGCAGAGAGTGCCCTTGGGGAATGTAAGGCCTTCACGCATTCCCCTTGAGAGCTTCTTCCCAAAATGAGATGTGGGTGCTAGAAGGACCATAGAGAAGAAGCCAGTTAGATTTTGTTGTGTCTCTTTACGGATAAACGTGAGCCTTGAAGGCTAGTAATTTGAAAGACAGTCTTTTCCTAAGTGAGCAAACAGTTCCTCAGAGCCAGTGTTGCTATGCTCTGTAGTTGGAGTGATAAAGCAGTCTATTTGTTTACATTGTCTTCTTCCTATAAATTGTATGAAGGTAAGCAGAATAGGGTCCAGGGGAATAAGAGAGATGTGTTAAATCACAGTTTGTTTTAGGTATCTTTGTTGTTTCTCACCATTGTGAGGAGAAGCTTGCCTGCACAGTTCATTCTTTTTTTCTTTTGAACTGAAATAGGCACCCTCCTTCTATTCTTTCTGCAGTTGTCATTTCTGTCAGCATTTGGTTAATCCATATTTCTGGTAGAGAAATTACATGTTGAAAAGGCTCCTTTTATTGCATCAATACATGACTTTTAATTTTTTCAGGAAGAACGATATAGAGGTGAACATAGGTGAAACTCAAATAATTTCTAGCGCTATTCTGTCAGCAGAAGATAAAGATACCCCCAGAGGAAGAATTTACTACTTATTTGAAAGACTTCCAGAAAATGGTCAGCTTCAGCTCAAGGTTAGTCTTTGTACTTCAACAAAAAAGTGGACATGCAAAGAATTCTCTCTTTTTAGGGCAAAATGAAGCTCATCTTCCTTTTCTCCCAAATGTCTGTCATATTTTGAAGTAGACAGCTTGGCCAGTTTGATTGTTGAAGGAGCATTTGAGTAAAAAATGATGCTGTCCCAGAGGCTTTGGCACTAAAACCCAGATCCTGAACAAGAGAAGATGGAAGGTAAAACACATGTCAGATCATCTGAGGTGAAAATTGAGAGAGATACTATGATAATCATCCCAAAAAGGGGGGAAATCAAGCATCAAAGCTAGGAGGGAACGAGGGTGAAAGCCCTTGATTAAAAAAAAAGTGCCTTTACTTCCGTGACTTCAGGGTTTAGAAATTACGGAAGGAGTTGCATGTGAAAGAGTAAGCAATACCTCATCAACTAGAAGAAAAGCATGGGGGGAAGGAAGGGAAACGGAAGATGATGGAAGGGCTATATCAAGAGGAATGGCAAAAAATAAGATTAGAAATGGAAGGAGAGATGATAATCTGTTGACCTAAAATAAGACAAAGGAACAAAGATAGAAAAAAATGCCTCTTTTAAATTGTGTGCATGTGTAATAGAAATAAAATTCTGTTTCTAAAACTTGTGAGCTTGGAAAGTATTTTGACGTTGGATCTCAGCATCAACCTGTGGATCAGATGAGACTTGTGAATTAAATCTGAGACAAGAGACAGCTGGTGACTGGAGTCTGTCAGTTTAAACATGTAGGGTACCCATGTCTTAGCACTCTGTCCTGGATAACCTTTGCTCCAAATCTAGTGATGCTGTTACTGCAGCTAAATGTCAACTACATGGATCAGTCCAACTTAGGGTACTAGGCTATTTTCAGAAAAGCAAGAAATTTTATGGTATAATTATTACTTTTTTTTGTCAGCTGAGGATCTCTGGGGCTCTAAATTTCTGTGCTTCCCTGAAGTTATTCCTGATACTGTTTTAGCTATGACTTCAGATAGAGCCAAGAGAAGATTTGTGAAACTAAGAAATAGAAAACGTAAGCTGGCTCAGGAACTATTTAATTTTCATCTTGGTGTCTGAATGAGAAGTGTGCAGAAATTTATTTCTTAGAGTAAAAGTGGCTAAACTCCATATTACTCTATTTTATAAATGGTCATTGTATCTTCTCCAGCCTTAAATCTGCTGGAAAAAAAACTCCAGTTATTTGCTGCTCTTCAAAACAAACTGTGAGGAAAGAGCATATAGAAAGGAAGACAGGTAGCTGCCACTAACAGTCTATATAACTAAAAAGAAACATAATTAACTGGGAAGGATGCACAGGTGATTATAATTTCATGAAGGATGCTTTTATTCTTTCTAGGTAGGACAAGACTGGGTCACTCTCCAAACTGGAATGAAGTGCTCTCAGGAAGATGTGGATATGAACCTTGTGAGATATGTCCACACAGGAACTGTGGGGTCCAAGAAACAAGACAGCTTCACATTTTACCTCTGGGATGGGTACAACAGATCCCCAGCTGTGGACTTCTACATAAATATCAAGGACTTGGAAAAGGGTAAAGATCCACTAAACTTGATGTTTTACAGTGCCTGTTTCTGAAAAAAGATATTTGAGTACATGTCCTGATCCTTTCTTTAGCATTATATAGACCCCGGCAAGTCTCCCTGCAGATCCTGTAAGTTTAGTTAAACTTGGATTTCACTGTTGGCCAGGTCCTGAGATTTGAAAAGGCTCTGCTAAATGCAATGTGTTGCACCTCGTCTCCCAGGACTCCCAGCTGCTTTTCAAACAGAGCTGAAAATATCTTTCTGAAACTAGCTTTATGTTTGAGTAAATCAGCACAGAAAAACAGCAAATATGTAAAAAGGCAGGCAGAAGACTGTTCAGAAACAGCTCTGTCTCCCAGGTTATTCTACAGTTTTAAGGTCTTTCTTTTCTTATAAAATCTGTTAGAAACCTAATGGTTAACCTGACACTGCTAAGATTGGAAGAAGCGTCAAAAGAAGCTATGGTCTCTTCATCCTTTGTGCAAACAGGATAATAGTTTTCAGTCTCCAATAGGATAAAGCCCCAAGTAATGTGGCTATGGCTGATCTCATGGCTGACCCTGCTTTAAGCAGAAAGTCAGACTAAAGATGTCCTGAAGCCTCTTCCATGCTGAATTTCTCTATAATCTTACAGTCTTATAGTTTTTCTGCTGGTGACGGCTTTCCTATAACTAAACAATGCAGAAGAGATCATCCAGTTCAATATGACTATTTTAGGTTTTTTGTCTATTTTGCAGGAGACATTGCTGTTTTTACAAAACTCCTTAGAGTGACAAAAGGAGGTCGCAGCTACATTACAACTGACGTCCTCCTTGCACTGGACAGTACTGACAAGCCAGAGGAGCTCCTTTACGTGATAACCTCCCCAGCCCAGTACGGGCAAATAGAGTATGTCAGCTATCCTGGCATCCCCATTACGAGCTTCAGTCAAATGGATGTAGCACGACAGATCGTCTGCTACGTTCACAAAGCCAAGGCAGTTGTTCATGAAGATACATTCAGGTAAGGCGTAGTACCCCACCCCCCAAACTCTTCCCCTTGAATTTTTGGGGTATTCAAAAAACCTGCGCTACATGACACAAAACATCCAAAAAACCCCAAAAGAAATTATTAAAAAGAGCTGGAGGTTCTGTGTGAATTCCCAAAATTTATATAGCACATCTATTTCTACTGCAATAAATATAGTTGGGAATGCTTTGATAATAAATGTATTTTCTCACTGATGCTGAAAACATAGCCAGAGACACATTTACTCAGTGATACTTCAACATTATTATAGCACCCAGGCATACAAAGCTGTTAAGATTTAAGTGAGAGAGGACTAAGAACATACTTGGTGGAATTTTCCTTTGATTTCTTGCTACAGCTGGATGTGGTAAAACTGATCAATTCAGGTATTAAATAATGGTTTTCTTATCTGTTACAGTTTACCATATTAATTTGATTATGGGTTTTTTGAATCCCTAAGTATTCTGGAATATAATGAAAACCAGTCCACTATTAATGCTGTCAAATATTACCATGTCCCACAGCCGTAGGGAGGAGGAGAGAAGATCCAGCAGGCAGGAATCGTGCAGCAAGATTGATTTATTTAACTATTTTACAAACTCTTTCATAGACTTTTTTCTTCATAGTCTAATTGGACAAAATCACCTTGGGGCGATTGGCTAAAATCCTAAAACACCCATTGTCAAATTATTTTCCTACTGTACTATAAACAATGTTCTACAAGGTCGCAGGTGTTCATGGTTTACAGAACTTCTGATAATCTCTTCATGAGAGAGAAAAGTATCCCACGGTTTAGAAGAAGCAGGAAAATTCCTTGCTAACAGCATTTTTGTATCCACAGTCCACTTAATCTATTTTGACACTACCATAGCTCAGAAATTCATGCAGACACTTGAATTTTTGGTATAAAGCCATAGGTTTAGCTACAGGCCCAGTTCAGCAGCCTAATGATAATTATTTTCACCTGTTACTGAAATTCTCCTCTTAGAACAGTTTATACTAGGTGAATTCCTAAAGTGAGTGTTCCCTTATTTTGTTCTTAAATGAAGCTCCCTTGGTTATAAAACAGAATGATGTAATGAATTATCATCAGATAAAGAACAGATATATTGCTCAAAGTTTTGCGGACAGTTTTGTAAAAAAGATCAAAATCAGGGAAGAAAAAAAGCTCAAAAATAAAGATAATATTTCTAAGGGAAGAATGCTTCCTTTTTGCTAATACCGGCAATTTTCTCTGAAAACAGCTTTTGACAGAAGATGGACTTACTGTAAAATTCAAAATTAAGAGCTTATTGTTTTTCACTTGTGATTAAGAGAAATGAAGGCTTTAACTCCTAAGAGCTGCAATTCAGAAAAGATCCTTTTTCGCACTCCTAGAACAGATTCCTGATCTGAATGGCTTTTTCTGTGAGGCACGAGGAAGTTCAAGAATATGTGGCATCATCCAGTTTGAGAGTTTTTTTTACAGGCAATTCAAGCAAGTGGGGCATGGAGATATGAAAGAAATCTCCCTGTGATACTGGTTCAGATAGCATTGTCCAGAGTTAACCCAAAAGTAATTCTGGAACTTTCCTCAGATGAAATATTTTAAACTATCCCTTCCACTACATTCAATGTGATGGAAATTCTAGTTAGAAGATTTGTCTGATTCACTTTTACTCACTACAGAAAATGTGAACAAATACTCCCTGGTTTTATATTTCTAAATAGTGAAACACTTTCCCCAAAACTAGAATTAGGTTATAAAAGTAAGGTTGCAGTCATGCCAGACTTAGTTTCGGCAGCATGATATACTGGCTTGTGTCAGTAGGACTTCCATGTCACAGCTACGAAAGCAGACCAAACAATTCTAGGGAAACTACAAATGTGGATAAACCCCATGTTTTCTGTTTAGGCCAGTGGCTAAGAACCAAACTAGAAAGTCAGCCTTATAAACGTAAGGTATGGTTCTTTAATAAATATTGAGATTTGATAAATATTTCAATCACAATAATTATGTTCCTTGGTGCTATCTTTTGGAAAATAATTTGGTTTTGTGTAGACATGTAAATATTCTGGCAGAATAGTATTATTATTTCAACAAGGAATTAATTATATGGGTAATTATGGGAGGAGGAGGAATTAACTGACCAGATTTTTACTTTCCACTAAAGTACTTCCTTCAGACATAAATTTACCTGTATTGTTTGGTGCTCTTGGCCTGGAAGAAAGATTTGGCAGTGCTTGTCTGGACAGACGACTGCAAGTGATTAGCAACCTGACATCAGACGCTGGCAGCAGGATGCTAAAAGAACATGCTAATGTCCTCCATTTTGACATGCTGGCTCGATTTTGTAATGAGTTGGCACTATTTATGATTCCATTTTTATCTTTTAAATGCCATGACAGATGGCAGGTCCTACAGCCAACTCCATTGCCATCAAACTGCATAAAGCATGAAATGTTGGTAGTTGTGAAATCAAACCATGCAACATGTCCTCCAAACTTTGCCTGGGAATTGTACCCTAAATTTCATGAGAGTGAGAATACTGGCTGCTCTCCATTCCTGAGGAAATTAGAAAGCAGACATAAACCAGAAATAAACAACCAAAATCTCCCAAAGTGCAGAAGATGGACATCTTGGACACAGGCAGTTTCATCACCTGTGAAACTGAGCAGCGAATGAAATTCATTGTAAATTTCAGTCTGATGTAGACATGCAGAAGCTTTGTTCCTATCTGGTATTTTCGAGAAGGCTGGATGCACCTTCAGTTTCATGAACTGAATTATCTAAGTCTTTCACTTAAATATTGTTTGAGGCGTCATCCAAATGTTTTTACAACAATCAAAAGAATGAGAGAAAATTCACTTCTGCTGCAATCCTTCAGGCATCTTGAGAGAAGGTTAAGGTCTTGACTGAAGGTGTTTTACCCTTCTTTCTCCTAACTATAGTATTTACCATCATCATTCTAGTTCTGTATTTGATTTCAGATAGCTTACAAATAGCACAACCCTTTTACCATTGGCACAATAGCATAAGGTCAGTGCAGACAGATGTCTCTAGGTTCCCAGCTGGGAATACCATCCTCAGTAAACATATTTCTAACTGCTACATAGTCCCAGGTCCGCCTATGCTCATTCCCATCTGTTTCATGGCATAGTGCCAGTTTACAAGTGATAAAGCTCTAATCATCCAATGCTGGTGAAGGCAATGAGGAGTTTTAGGTGGACAGTCTGTGTGACACAGTAAGCTGCTCTGTGACCTACTGAAAGTCACTCACATTTGAGTCACGCAACGATACACTAGGTGTTGACCCTCTAATTTTTAAAATACTTCTTCAAGGTCTGCAGTCAAGAGACCAAGAGGAAACAGATAATCTACTAAATGTCAGCCAGTCCCCATTTCACTTAAGTACGGTAGAGGAGTATTAGGTGGAAAGCAGCCAGCTAGGCTTGCCCTCATACTGTCTGAAACAACTGTCCCACTCTACTAGAGACAAATTTCTTTGCAGAGCGGACTCTGATCTGGCTCAGGCAGAACAAACCTGTGTGAAAACCACTTAACAAAATGTTTTTGCGTACGCTGTGCAGCATAATCACAGAAATTTATGTAGAAAGACAGGTAATTCATACACACTGTAAGTTGATGGGACACAAAGGACCATGAGATATTTTCAGAGCAATTTTTAGTTTTATATACCCTCAGAAGTTTTTGTTACAGGCATGAAAATGTTCCATGTAATTCTTTTCAGAAGAAAATACATAAATAATAATCTTGACAATGAAATCTAGGATGAATTTTAAAGGCAAAAAGGTTTTATCCTTATTTTCCTCAACTAAATTTAATAACATATTTCTGCAGACCATGCTGTCACTCGTATGGCAAAAGCCCATACCCAGCTGGTAGGCTTCTGTCATGGTTTAACTGCAGCCGGCAACTAAGAACCAGGCAGCTGCTCACTCCCTCCCCATCTGGTAGGATTGGGGAGAGAATTGGAAAGGTAAAAGTGAGGAAACTCATGGGTTGGTAGAGACAGTTTAATAGGTAAGTCAAAAGCTGCACACCCAAGCAAAGCAAAATGAAGAATTCATTCACTGCTTCCTGAGGGCAGGCAGGTGTTCAGCTATCCCCAAGAAAGCAGAGTTCCATCATGCACAACAGTGACTTGGGAAGACAAATGCCACCACTCCAGACATCTCCCCTTCCTCCTTCTTCTTCCCGCAGCTCTATACACTGAGTATGACACCAGATGGTCTGGGATATCCTTGGGGTCAGCTGGGGTCAGCTGTCCTGGCTGTGCCCCTAACCAGCTCCTTATGCACTCCCAGCCCAATCACTGATGGGGCAGTGTGAGAGGCAGAAGAAGCCTTGATGCTGTGTAAGCACTGCTCAGTAGTAACACAATCAAAACATCCTTATGTTATCAGCACTATTTACAGCACAAATCAAAACCACAGCCCCATACAAGTTACTATGAAGAAAATTGACTCTACCCCAGTCAACAAGAGCAGAGCTTCCAACAGATTTTCTGTACAGCCTTGGGTACCATTCTCTTAGTTTTGAAAGAAAAACTATCTGTAGTGAATAATCAAATCTTTAGTGTATCTCAAGAAACATCACTACTTGAGAGAGAACTACAAGAAATGATGTTGCTATTGATAGAAATTCCCAGCACAGAAGAAGAACTGTGTAGGTATGACCCTTTGATAAATTAATGCTTTGGATATCTATGTTTTTAACGTTACCCTATACAATTTGTACAGCTCTGCCCAATATCAGTATTGCAGTGAAAGTTTACTTGACTTTTGTAAAGAAACATAAATCAGTTCCCCTGAATATACGAAAATTTACAGATACACTTATTCCCTAAACAAACCCATAAAATGAGATAAGGATGAGTCTTCTTCCAGTTTGGTTTTTAAGATAGTTCTGGGGGCATTGGGTTGAAAAGATTTGTAACAGTGAACAGAAAGAAACCCAAACCAAACCAGGCAGGTAATGCACTTCACATACCTCTTTCTGTAAGCTGTAGGTGCTACTTCCAGGTAACCAAGTGAAGACAAACTTTAAGGAGGTGTAAAATATGTATGCCAGAAGCTACAATAGGGCCCCCAGCCTGTCTGTCATTTTTGATCTGCTCCACCTGTACCTCAGCTAGAAAATTAGATCAGCTCTGTTATGACTGTCGATCCTCAAGGCCTTTCCTCTGGCATCTGCTCAGTCCCTGCAGGTGCATTGTAACCCTTGTCATATACCTGGCTGTCTGTTTTCATATTTTGAAGTTTTACATCCACTCCACTCAGCTCTTCTACTTTTGCAGTATCAACACAGGCAAGTCCTGTAGTAAAGGTCTGCATTATCATTTCATTTCAGTACATGGTGAATCAAGAACAGATGCTGAAGACTGCCTTGCCTCTCTTTGCCAGATTCATCATCAGCAATGGATTGAGGACGAAGCATGGGACATTCAAGATCTTCTTGGAGGCAGCTGACCGGGCTTTGCCCACACTATCTAGGAACACGGGGTTAAGATTAATGGAAGGAGCTACAGCACTTCTTACGCCTGATGTCCTGCAGCTTTCAGACCCAGATACTGCGAAAGAAAACCTTACCTTCCTCTTGGCTCAGCTCCCCCAGTACGGTCATCTCTATTTTCGTGGGGTTGTGCTACTGCAGTACAATTTCACACAGCAAGATGTGGACAACAGGGATGTTGCATACAAGCACCGAGGTGGGAATTCCCAGATTGACAGATTTACATTTGTTGCCACAGATAGGACTAATCAAGGCTTCATCGTGAATGGGAGGGTGCAGAGCGAGCCAGTGGCATTCACCATTCAGGCAAGTGTGACCACAGGCCTACTTAAGAGAGATAAACAGCATGATAAGGTAAAAAATGTAGCAGTTTTGACGACAGCTGGTACTTGCTGCAGTCTCTGATTGAACTGTGCAGCTAAAATGTTTGCTTTCTGTGTTCCATGAATAATTAACGTGGGGAATTAACTACTTGCCAAAATGCATAAATATAAGCAAGTAAATACTTATATACTTATTATTTACAGGCTTAAAATGTTACATAGGCATCTCAACTATAAAGTCAAGTCCAGCTCTGGGAGGGACAGAACTTCCTCCTGCTCTGCTTTCTCACTTGGTGCCTGACCCTGTGATGTGCACACATGGGGGTGTGAGGATGACTGTTCTTCATGTCACAGGAATCTTGAATTACAGCCACTTTGCTCCCCCAGCTGGACATCCTGTCTTCTCTCTGAGAGTCTCTGTAAGATGCCTGTTCTGATTCTTCTTTCTTTACTAGAATCTTTCTGTTTACTTCCTATTTCCCCTGCTTTCAAGTCCTTCATGCTTCATCATAGGCTCAGATATGTTTGCTGTGATTTTTGTATGTATCTATGCGACATGTTTCAGTATACAAAGTAGGCCTTGTTGCATTGCATGTCAAAATTCTGTGTTTGAAAACACTGATACTAATGAAGAGGCTATTAATGTTTCCTGATGACAAAGTTTCAAGTATTGTGATGAGTGAGGAATACTATTTCAGTAGAGGGTGAGATACGGGAACAGCAACAACCACTGTGGAATGCTAGAAGATTCATCTGAATTTGTGAAAGGTGGCATTGTTATTATACAACAGAGGTGACAAACCTTTGCTGGAGTTGTCTTTTGCTGTGAAGAAAATGACATCAAAAATGTCCCACTATGGGGAATGTGGGACATCAGGGCAGAGGTACATAGAATTTGTGTTACACTCCCCAGAGAGTACTGTACCCTGCTGCATATGGCAAGGGATGGACAGTCTGGGCTGGAAACTTCTCATGTGAAGTACGTCTTAACTGGAACTCAGGTGTCTGCAGCAGACTGTGAGCCAAAGTGGCTATTGCCACCCTGATCCGGCTACCGTGCTTTTAGAAAAAGCAGGACAGAGAATACCCTGATGCTGTAAAATGAATGTCTAACTTTGATTTAGGTGGATCATTTGGACAAAATGGCACCAAAAATTATTCATCTCCATTGCTTTTCTGATGTGGAACTGCTGAAGAATGGAAATTATGGGATCTATATTACTGCCAGGTACCTGAGGGCATCTGACCCCAATACAGAAGATGACAAAATAATTTTTAAGATTTTGCGAGGTCCTCATTATGGATACCTGGAAAATATAACAACAGGTGATTTGTTCTATAATCTCTTTATACTGGGGCATACCAGGCCAGATTCCAAACCGTATCCTGTTAATGTTTGCTTGATAGAATCGACATTTCTTAGCAAACTTTGGGCAAAGTTTGACTGTAGTAACAAAACTTTTACAACGAAACCTGAGTCTTATGTTTGGTATGAATCCTCAGAGTTTGAGATAATTTTTAATAGCAGCTGTTGAGAAACTTTTTTATTTGTATCAAGAAAAAAAAATTAATATTGAACTTGGCCTTTTGATAAACAGGTTGCACATGAAGAAATTGGCGGGGGCTTATAATGAGCGGATGTTGCTGTTTAGCTATAAACCCACATTTCTCTAAGTTCAGGTTCTCAGCAAAAAGGAAAGCTGAAAAGAGTCTATATGAGCTACACGGTTCTTACTAACAGGCTTTTGGTTCACCTGCATATTACTCATCTTTCCTAGGTGGATTCATTCAGGAAGGATTTAGCCAAAAGGATCTAAACAGCAAAATCATACTTTATGTCATCAACCAATCACGAGAAGCAAATTCTGACAGTTTGGAGTTTCAAGTGACAGATGCCAGCGGAAACTCTGCGGTGCCCCAAAGGTAGCTCCCCTCCTCGGTGATATGCGCTGTGCTGCACTGTGCTCGCCACCCTTGGGGCAAATGAACTGGTGCTGGGCTTGAAGCCATGCAGACATAGACATAGCTACAACTCAGCCTGCTATTGCTTTTGCTAGAGTAGAGGTTTCTTCCCCTCAAGAAGGTGAATTACAAGGGGTTAGCTCCAGGTTAGACTGGATCACAGTTCTCAAAGGCCTTCAGGGCCTTACTGAGACACAATGGATTTAGCAGCAGTTGGGCATTTGGAGATCTGAGATGCCGGGTGTGGAGGGATGGGACTACTGTTTCATGAACATGGTCCTGCAGCTGCAGGTCACTCTTGCCCTTAGCTGATGGCAATGCATTTTTCGCACGCTTGAGATTACAATGGAGGGGACGCTCTCAAATGACAAAGCTGTGAGAGCCATACTTCTGCAAAAGAGTACTGAAAGAAGGTGGAGAGCACACAGCATCTTCTTTGTCATCCTCTGCATGTATTAGGCATACTATCCAAATTTCCTTGTGACATACGATAAGCCTCATGTAGAAAACTTAGAATATCATCTGAACTGTGCTTTGATGATGAAAGCCAGAAGTGCAAGTAGCTCTTCAGCAGAGGCAGTGTTTCTCTTTATTTCTGAAAATATTGCAAAAATGTTCAACCAACTTATTTAATCAGAAGTAATTGAGAAAAAAAATAACCAGTATGCTTTTCCTGGGCTAAACTGGCTACTCACAAACCAGGACTCATTGTGAAGAAAGAGGAGCAGAGAGCCGGCCCCAGGGGCAGAGCACTTCCCCACACACTGGAGAGAGGACAGGGATTGAGCTGAGCTGAGCTGAGATGGAGGCACTGTTTAGGCAGTTATGTGCTGTGCCAAAAGATGTCTCCATACACAAACACATCTGAGCATGGGCAGTCTGAGCACTGCCCAGCTGCTCTGTGCTGGCTCACAGATGAACTGATACTAAAACCAGCATTATATGATGCCACTTCTCAAGGGAAAGTGTGATGTCTTGTAAATGAATAGCAATGCGTAGCACAGTGTCATAGGTTAGCAAGCGTAGTCCCGGAAGGGACGTCCTTGCTAAGGGGTGCTTACAGTTTCCTCTGGGAACTGA